>NW_024871355.1:7500-69329 GCF_019054845.1 Dipodomys spectabilis | reverse complement strand
CCACGTTGTTGTCCGTGTTGTAGAGCAGCAGCCCCTCCTTCAGGTCCTGCTGCGCGTTCTCGCTGACCTGCGGGCCGCTGCGGTCAGCCGGGGCCAGGCCTCCGCACCCGCCCCGCCTCGGCCTCCCCAGCCCCGCCACGTGCCCCCCACCCCCCTCCTCCCCAGCCCCGCCACGCGCCCCCCACCCCACCCCTCCCCAGCCCCGCCACGCGCCCCCCACCCCACCCCTCCCCAGCCCCGCCACGCGCCCCCCACCCCACCCCTCCCCAGCCCGCCACGCGCCCCCCACCCCACCCCTCCCCAGCCCCGCCACGCGCCCCCCCCGCCTCCCCCCTCCCCAGCCCCCGCCACGCGCCCCCCACCTCACCCCTCCCCAGCCCCGCCATGCGCCCCCCACCCCCCCTCCCCAGCCCCGCCACGCGCCCCCCACCCCCCTCCTCCCAGCCCCCGCCATGCGCCCCCCACCCCACCCCTCCCCAGCCCCCGCCACGCGCCCCCCACCCCACCCTCCCCAGCCCCCGCCACGCGCCCCCCACCCCACCCTCCCCAGCCCCCGCCATGCGCCCCCCCACCCCACCCTCCCCAGCCCCCCGCCATGCGCCCCCCCACCCCCCTCCTCCCCAGCCCCGCCACGCGCCCCCCACCCCACCCTCCCCAGCCCCCGCCACGCGCCCCCCACCCCACCCTCCCCAGCCCCCGCCACGCGCCCCCCACCCCACCCTCCCCAGCCCCCGCCACGCGCCCCCCACCCCACCCCTCCCCAGCCCCCGCCACGCGCCCCCCACCCCACCCCTCCCCAGCCCCCGCCATGCGCCCCCCACCCCACCCCTCCCCAGCCCCCGCCACGCGCCCCCCACCCCACCCTCCCCAGCCCCGCCACGCGCCCCCCACCCCACCCCTCCCAGCCCCCGCCACGCGCCCCCCACCCCACCCTCCCCAGCCCCCCGCCATGCGCCCCCCACCCCCCTCCTCCCCAGCCCCCGCCATGCGCCCCCCACCCCACCCCTCCCCAGCCCCGCCATGCGCCCCCCACCCCACCCCTCCCCAGCCCCCGCCACGCGCCCCCCACCCCACCCCTCCCCAGCCCCCGCCATGCGCCCCCACCCCACCCCTCCCCAGCCCCCGCCATGCGCCCCCCACCCCCCTCCTCCCCAGCCCCCGCCATGCGCCCCCCACCCCACCCCTCCCCAGCCCCCGCCACGCGCCCCCCACCCCACCCCTCCCCAGCCCCGCCATGCGCCCCCCCACCCCACCCCTCCCCAGCCCCCGCCACGCGCCCCCCACCCCACCCCTCCCCAGCCCCCGCCATGCGCCCCCCACCCCACCCCTCCCCAGCCCCCGCCATGCGCCCCCCACCCCACCCCTCCCCAGCCCCCGCCATGCGCCCCCCACCCCCCTCCTCCCCAGCCCCCGCCATGCGCCCCCCACCCCACCCCTCCCCAGCCCCCGCCATGCGCCCCCCACCCCACCCCTCCCCAGCCCCCGCCATGCGCCCCCCACCCCCCTCCCCAGAGGCCCCAGGGACCGTGCGCCCCCCCCCCCCCCGCCTCCCCCCCGCCGCCGGGCTGACCTTGTCCATGTAGACGAAGAAGAGGATGAGCAGGATGAGCTCAGCGAGGAGGATGGCCAGCAGGACGACGAAGAACTGGCGAGACAGACGTCCGCGTGGGCGGGGGGGCGGGGCGGGGGTGGCGGGGCGGGGGGGCGGGGTGACGGGGCGGCGGGGGGGCGGGGCGGGGGGGGGTGTCGGGGCGGGGGGGGCGGGGGGGGCGGGGGGGCAGGGGGGGGAGGGGGCGACCCGGCCTCCCAGCCCTGGAGGAACCCAAGGACCCAGCTACCCCAGGTGCAAAAAGGACCCGCTTGGGGCCAGCCTGGAACATTCTAGAAGCAGTTTCTCCAGGCCAGGCCCTGGGTGAGCTGGCATTGGCTGGGGCCTTGTGGGCCGGCCCGGGGGGGTAGGGGGCCGTGGGCCGGCCCAGGGGGGTGGGGGGGCCGTGGGGTGGCCCGGGGGGGGGGCGTGGGGGTGCCGTGGGGTGGCCTGGGGGGTGGGGGGGCCGTGGGGTGGCCCGGGGGGGTGGGGGGGGCCGTGGGGTGGCCCGGGGGGGGGCGTGGGGTGGCCTGGGGGTGGGGGGGCCGTGGGGTGGCCCGGGGATGGGGGGGCTGTGGGGTGGCCCGGGGGGGGGCCGTGGGGTGGCCCGGGGGGGTGGGGGGGCTGTGGGGTGGCCCGGGGGGGGCCGTGGGGTGGCCGGGGGGGGGCCGTGGGGTGGCCCGGGGGGGGGCCGTGGGGTGGCCCGGGGATGGGGGGGGCTGTGGGGTGGCCCGGGGGGGGGGCCGTGGGGTGGCCCGGGGATGGGGGGGCTGTGGGGTGGCCCGGGGGGGGGCCGTGGGGTGGCCCGGGGGGGTGGGGGGGCCGTGGGTGGCCCGGGGGGGTGGGGGGGGCCGTGGGGTGGCCCGGGGGGGGGGGCCGTGGGGTGGCCCGGGGATGGGGGGGCCGTGGGGTGGCCCGGGGGGGTGGGGGGGCTGTGGGGTGGCCCGTCGGGGGGCCGTGGGGTGGCCCGGGGGGTGGGGGGGCCGTGGGGTGGGCCGGGGGGGTGGGGGGACTGTGGGCCGGCCCGGGGGGGGGCTGTGGGGTGGCCCGGGGGGTGGGGGGGCTGTGGGCCGGCCCAGGGGGTGGGGGGGCTGTGGGCCGGCCCAGGGGGTGGGGGGGCCGTGGGCCGGCCCGGGGGTGGGGGGGCCGTGGGGTGGCCCGGGGGGGGGGTGGGGGGCTGTGGGCCGGCCTGGGGGGGGGTGGGGGGCTGTGGGCCGGCCTGGGGGGGGTGGGGGGGCTGTGGGGTGGCCCGGGGGGGTGGGGGGGCTGTGGGGTGGCCCGGGGGGGGGTGGGGGGCTGTGGGCCGGCCTGGGGGGGGTGGGGGGCTGTGGGCCGGCCCAGGGGGGGTGGGGGGCTGTGGGCCGGCCCGGGGGGTAGGGGGGCTGTGGGCCGGCCCGGGGGGTGGTGGGGGGGCTGTGGGGTGGCCCGGGGGACCCTGTGGGGCGCGGGGCGCACTCACGCTGAGCAGCAGGCACTTGTTCTCCTTGATGGCCCCCAGGCAGCCCAGGAAGCCGGTCACCATGACAACGGCGCCCAGGGCGATGACCAGGTTGGCCGCGGACAGCGAGGGGAAGCTGGGGGAGAAGGTGGCGAAGTTGCCCTGGGACACGGACAGCCAGATGCCCACGCCCAGCAGCCCGCAGCCGCAGAGCTGGGGGAGACAGGGGGGAGAGGGGGAGAGGGGGGTCAGACCAGCCCGAGGCCCCCCACCTTCCCCGCTGGCTCCCCAGCCAGAACCGCACGGTCCCAGCCACCCAGCGGGCGACACCCGAGGACCCCAGTTCAAAGCCAGCCCGGGCGGGAAGGCCCACCCCACGCGGATCCCCAAGGGCCGTCCGTCAACCCGGGGGGGCTGGCACTGAGGCGCATGTGGCCGAGCGGAGCAAGCTCAGGGACAGCGCCCAGGCCCCGAGTTCAAGACCCAGGACTGACCCCACACACACACACCCAAAAAGACCATTTCCACAGAGCCTGCCCCTCGGGGCCTCGCCCTGGCTGGACGCGCGTGCTGCGCACACAGCCCGCGCTGGGCGCCCCACATCCCCTCCGCCCGGGGTCCCCCCCCCCCCGCAGGGCCCCCCCAGCCCGGGCACCGTCCAGCCCCGCGGGACCCGCTGCCACCCCGCCCACGGCCACCAGGTGGCGCGCTGTCCCGCGTTCTCCGTTCACAAACTCCCAGTGTGCTCAACCGATCATTCATCACACCGGGAACCCGCTGAGGGAGGGGGTGGGGGGCCCCCCTCCATGGCCGGCCGCTTCTCCCACCTCAGCGGGCAGGAGGGAGGGTGGGCCGCGGACGGCCCTGCCACCGCCCGCAGCTTCCTCTCTGCTGGGAAGACCCAGCTATGGGAGGGTGACTGGGGAGGGCGGTCAGGACGCCATCAATGCCCGCGCTGGCCAGCAGGGGCCGCCCGCCGCCCATGTGCTGGGGCTGGGGGGGGGAGTCAGGACGCCATCAATGCCCGCGCTGACCAGCAGGGGCCGCCAGCCGCCCATGTGCTGGGGCTGGGGGGGGAGTCAGGACGCCATCAATGCCCGCGCTGGCCAGCAGGGGCCGCCAGCCGCCCATGTGCTCAGGGCTGGGGCTGGATGGGGGAATCAGGACGCCATCAATGCCCGCGCTGGCCAGCAGGGGTCACCAGCCGCCCATGTGCTCAGGGCTGGGGCTGGGGGGGGGGGGTCAGGATGCCATCAATGCCCGCGCTGGCCAGCAGGGCCGCCAGCCACCCATGTGCTGGGGCTGGGGCTGGATGGGGGATCAGGACGCCATCAATGCCCGCGCCGGCCAGCAGGGGCCGCCAGCCGTCCATGTGCTCAGGGCTGGGGCTGGGGGGGGGGGGTCAGGATGCCATCAATGCCCGCGCTGGCCAGCAGGGGCCGCCAGCCGCCCATGTGCTCAGGGCTGGGTGGGGGGGTCAGGACGCCATCAATGCCCGCGCTGGCCAGCAGGGGCCGCCAGCCGCCCATGTGCTCAGGGCTGGGTGGGGGGGGTCAGGACGCCATCAATGCCCGCGCTGGCCAGCAGGGGTCGCCAGCCGCCCATGTGCTGGGGCTGGGGAAGGGGATCAGGACGCCATCAATGCCCGCGCCGGCCAGCAGGGGCCGCCAGCCGCCCATGTGCTGGGGCTGGGGATCAGGACGCCATCAATGCCCATGCCGGCCAGCAGGGGCCGCCCGCCGCCCATGTGCTGGGGCTGGGTGCGGGAGCTCTGCTCACGGCTGGCCAATGCCAGCCTTGCACCTGCCGGGCAGGACAAAGTACAGAGAGGAGACCCCAGCCTGAGGGGGTCCCGCATCCGCCCCCGTCCATCCCACACACGCACAGGAGGTAAACTGAGCCCTGGTAGCAGGGGCCCCGTGGTGAGCCCTCTCTCCAGCCGGAAGCCAAGTCCGTGTCCGTGGGTGGGTGTCTGTGTGTCTGTGTGTGCACGCGTGTGCCAATCTGGGGCTTGAGCTGGGGGCCTGGGCGCCGCCCCGAGCTTGTCACTCAGGGCTGGCGGGGGACGGCTCTGCCGTGGGGGCCGCACCGCCAGCCTGGTGTGTCGGAGGGTCCTGTGCGTTCCCAAGGCTGGCCGTGGATCTCGTCCTACCCCGGCCCCAGCAGCCGGGATTACAGGCGTGCCCTCCCTGGACCCGCTTTTATTGGGCTCTGTGTATTTTTCTTTTTTCTCAGCTCCCCGTGGCGGTCTGGACACCCCGGCTTTGTAGGTGACAGGAATATCACACCCCTATTTTGGAGCCCCGTTTGACTCCAAATGACATTGCGTGCGGCCACCTGCCTATGGACAACCTAGTTACATTTTGGTTATTTGGGAACGGGGTTCTCGCTCTGTGTCTGAGGCGTCGGGGCTGGAGGGCACGCACACGCACGCTTCCCCTGACCCGCATCACCGGCGCCTTCCGAACGCCGCTTGTGTAGTAACAATTCAATAGTCAAACTGGGGCCGGGCAGGTGGCTCCGTGGCAGAGCGCTCGTCTGGCACGCCGTGAGGCCCTGGGTTCGATTCCTCAGCACCACAGACGCAGAAAAAGCCAGAAGTGGCGCTGTGGCTCAAGGGGTGGAGCGCCCGCCTGGAGCAGGAGCTCAGAGGCCGCGGCCTCCGGCGGCTGGAGGAGTTTAAAGATCCGCGCTGCGGCAGGGAGCCACGCGTGGTCAGCCTCGGCCCAGCCGCGTCCACGGGAGCCCCGGACACGCGGCCACGGACGCCACCCAGGCCCCTCCGCCAGGAAGGCCGGGCAGTGCGGGCCAGACCCGCGCCCCGGCCCGTCCACCGCTGCGGAGCGAGGCCCCTCCGCCGGCCTTCCCACCCGCAGCTCTCGCACCCAGGGCCGCCCCCCCACCCCCCTCGCTGATTTTCACACGGGGTCCAGCGCTGCTTCCCCAGGGCCAGCCTGGAGCTGTGATCCCCCGCCCCAGCCCTCCCCAACCCAACCCTCCCCTCCCCACCCCAGCCCTCCCCTCCCCTCCCCTCCCCTCCCCTGCGCCTTTCCTGAGTAACTGGGCCAAAGGAAGGCAGCACCGTGCGTGTCTTTGTGGAGATGGGGTCTCGCAAACCCCCCCCACACCCACCGGGCACTGTGCCCGGCCCAGAGCCCCCCAGCCCCCCACCTCAGCCTCCTGAGTCGCATTTGCTCTGAGATGGTGGATTTCACGCTTCCAACCCCCTATGGCTCTGTCACAATTCAAGGCCATTCGTGAGCAAGGAACTCCCAGCCAAGTGCCGTGTGCAAAGCGGAGAGCTGGTGTGGATTGCCCGGGAGGCGGTGGGCCTGGGGGGGAGGGGGAGGGGGGCCTCCACCAGGCGGCTCCCCCTCCGCCTGTCCCCCCCTGCCTGTCCCCCCCCCCGCCCCCATGTCCCCCCCCCGCCCCCATCCTGCCGCTGCGCCCGCCAGCCGCCGGTCCCCAGCCGCCCATCTCGGGGATGGCGTGGCTCTTCCGGGCTGGGAAGGGGCTTGCTTTTGGCAAGGAGCGGCCGCTGTCTGTGCCCCGAGCCGTAACCCACGTTTTCATCAATAAATTAAGATAAGCGGAAAGCCAGCTGTGGGGGGGGGGGGGGAGACAGACACTGTGAACCCAAGGGGGTCAGGACGCGTCCAAAGCCAGATCAGGGCTTCCCGCGCCCTCCGGAGGGGCCCTGGGGCCCTCCGGCCCCTGCGTGGCACCGTGGCGGGCAGCGTGGGGGGACTGGTGGGACCCCCAGAACGATGGCTCTGCATTGTGGAACCAAATTCCCTCAGACGCTCCTCTGGCCGATGACTGGATCCAAAGATGGGAGAAACAACAACCTTCTCACAGAAAGCCGGGCTCCGGTGCGCACGCCCGTCACCCAGCCCCTCAGGAGGCTGAGATCGGAGGATCGAGGTTCAAGGCCAGCCCGGGCAGGAAAGTCCGGGAGACTCTGATCCCTAGCAGACCAGTGACCAGGCAGACACGGCGCTGTGGCTCGCGTGGTGGAGCGCCAGCCGCGAGGGACAAAGCTCAGGGACAGCGCCCAGGCCCTGAGTTCAAGCCCCAGGACCGACAGCCACACACGTGAGCCTCCTCCTCAGCCTGAAGCCCCAAGCCACCTGCTGCACCTCACACACAGACACAGACACTCACAGACACACACACACTCACACACACACACACACACACAGAGGGAGACGGCAGACATAAAACCAAGACTGCTACTTCTACGCCACGCTGGCTGCGAATCCGAATCGATCACTTCCTGGGCAGAGGGTGGAGGCCTGCGGCCTCCGATCGATGGAGGGGAGGCCGAGGGGGGACCCGGAGGGGTAAGCTTGCCGGTCTCAGGCCGCCCCTCACTCATCTGAGGGACGAGAGCTCCGCCCCCAAGGCCTGGAGAGGAAGCCAGGCCATTGGTCGACAAGGGGCGTGGCCACACACAGAGCAGAGCAGAATCGAAGGACCAGAGCAGCCCCGCGGCGCTGCGCATCTTCCCGAGCTTGCTTTTGCTTATTCAACAGAAACGAGGGGAAAGGGGGGAGAGGAGTCGGGGGGGGGGGGGAGAATACGGACACCGGCATTTTGTGGCTCAACCTTTTCTCCCCGAGCTCCCAGAGGTGCTTTTAGTTTTCTTTGGGGGGGGGGGTGCACACGCACTGGGGCTTAGTAAGCATTGGGACTTGAACTCAGGGCCTGGGCGCCGTTCCTGAGTGCTTCTCACTCCAAGCTGGCGCTCTACCACTTAAGCCACGGCCCCACTTCTGGCTTTTTGCTGGCTAACGGGAGGTAAAAGCCTCATGGACTTTCCTGCCTGGGCTGGCTTTGAACCGCGATCCTCAGGTCTCAGCCTCCCGAGTAGCTGGGATGACAGGCGTGAGCGCCGGCGCCTGGCTCAGAACAACACTGTGAGTGGAGGGACTCGGGGTGCGGCCTCCAGGACACCTGGAAAAGAGACCTGTGGCTCTCGGGGAGCAGCTTTGCGTCCATAGAAATACAGATGACAGCTGGGCGCCAGCGGCTTCTTGGGGCTCGGGGCCCAGCTGCAGGGCAGAGATCTGGGGTGCCCAGGGCCTCACGCCCTGCCGTCCCAGGCCACACAGGAGCGGCCTTCGAGGAGTTAACGAAGCGGGGCTTCCAGGGTGCAGATCTGGGCGCCCTGGGGCGCACGTGACCTCCTGAGGGGATTAGCACCGGGTACCCGCTGGAGGCCACGCCCCTGCCCCCCCATCCGCTATTTATACCCTCAACCAGATCCGCCAATCGCAGCCCGGGGCCGGGGCCTGGGGCTCCGCCGCCCACCGCGCCTGCCCGTGGTGACCCTGGAGGCCACCCGTGCATGGCTGGGCCCGAGCTGGCTGCCCCGCTGGACGGTGGGAACACCACGCCGGGTGCCGCGGCTCACGCCTGTAATCCCAGCGCTGCGACTCAAGGGGTCGAGCGCCAGCCTTGAGTGGGAAAGCTCAGGTAGAATTCAAGCCTCAGCGCCAAGGAGGGAGGGAGGAGAGAGGGAGGGAGGAGGGGGAGGGAGAGAGAGTCATTCCTCAATTAAGCCTGGGGGTGCGGCCAGGGGCTACTGGACCTCCATGCTGTCTCTCCCCTGGGGACCAGAAGACCCCGAACCCCAACATTTCTGATGCTCAGGGGACACTTGCTGACCTGCACACATGTCTCTGCCTGGGCTGACCATGGAAAAGAAGGTGTGTGTGTGTGTATATGTGTATGTATGTATGGGTGTGTATGTATGTGTGTATGTGTGCATGCACACGCCAGTCCTGGGACTTGAACTCAGGGCCTGGGTGCTGGCCCTGAGCTCTTTGTGAGCCACAGCGCCACTTCTAGCTTTTTCTGCTGGATCATGGGAGATCAGAGTCTCACCGGCTTTCCTGCCCGGGCTGGCTTTGAACCGCGATCCTCAGCTCTCAGCCTCCTGAGTGGCTGGGATGACAGGCGTGCGCACGGGCTTCCTGTCTTCCTTCTTTGCCAGTGCTGAGGTTTGAACTCAGGGCCCGCCTCCCCTCACAGCTGGCGCTCTACCCCTTGGCCGTGCCCCTCTTTCTAGCTTTGGCTCATCAACTGGAAATGAGCGTCTCTCTGACTTGTCTTGCCCAAGTTGGCTTCTGCCTGCGATCCTCAGGTCTCGGCCTCCTTCGAGGCTGGGATGACAGGCGGGAGCCTGGGGTGCTGCCGGGGGTGGGGTAGGGGGTGCAGGACGCCCCGTGTGAACCCCCTTTCCAGATGAGAACCTGCGGGGTGGGGGAGGGGCTGGGACAGCCCAGGGCAGATCCCCCCCCCAGCCCGCCCTACCCCCCCCCCAGCCCGCCCTACCCCCCCCCCCCCCCCCCCCCGCCCCACAGGCGTCCACCAGGCCCGGCGGAGAGGCCCGGGCCAGGCCCCTGTAAGGCGGTGTTAAGTAGGCCACAGGAAGCCTGCCAAACCCTAACACTCCCGGCTTAGATTTCTGGCTGCTGCACCCTAAAACCCTGGCTCAGGGAAGGTTTCCCACCCCACAGCTGTCTCCAGCTGCGCCCCGCCAGCCCCGGGCGCCCAGGAGGGCTATATAAGGGCATGGGCTGGGGGAGCCCCGGCGGGGGAGGGGCCCGCGCGGAGGGGCGGGGTCTCCTGGCCCCGCCCCCGTGGGAACTCCGCAGGCAGCTGCACCTGCCTGGAATAAACATTCCTGCATGCCATCCCGGCCTGCCCCCCCCCACCGCGCCGGCCTCACCTGCTGCCCAGACCCGGCCAGGGCCGGCCACCGGGCACCAGATGGCCGGGGCCTGGGGGAGCCTGGGAGATGGGAGGGCAGCCAGCCGCAGCGGGTGGGATTCAGGGGGTGATCCCTCCACCTGGCTCCCCCAGAGCCCAAGCCCAGCCCCAGGGGCTGTCACCTGACGGCCGTACCCCACGCAGTGTGAACTCCAGGACGGTGCTGACCAGCGGCCTTGCTGGCCCAGAGCTCAGCCCTGGGGTCCCCAGGGTCCTCAGAACCCAGGGTGTCATTTGCAACAGCACCGCTACCACCGACAGAGACACCCGGACGGGAAAGGCCAGCACCGGGATTTAATTCAGGCTATTTCTGCATCTCTCTCTCTGCCCTGCCATGTTCTCCCATGACTACCCACGACGGTTAGAATCAGAT
This sequence comes from Dipodomys spectabilis, assembly GCF_019054845.1. Classification (NCBI taxonomy): domain Eukaryota; kingdom Metazoa; phylum Chordata; class Mammalia; order Rodentia; family Heteromyidae; genus Dipodomys; species Dipodomys spectabilis. The sequence continues at coordinate 59,153 of NW_024871355.1, read as the reverse complement.
ATATGTTTGTATTTTTAAAGAACCGGCTGTCTGTCTGGTGCTCCAGCCACGGGAAGGTGGTGATCGGGCGGATCGCGGTTCACCTCGTTCAGAAGTCCTTCCGTGTCTACCTTGGCACAGGAGCAGGGCCGGGACTCCCAAGGGGCCGGGGCACAGGCCCCTGTCCCTGAGGACCCCCCCCCCAGCCTGGCCCTGCCCTGGGGGGGGGTCCACACCGCCTGGGCTGGACGCAGGAGCGCGCAGCGAGCCGTGCACCTCCAGCACGTCCACCCTGCATGGATCAGACACCCCGGGCTGCCACCACTGTGTAAGCGCCCCCTGGCCTTCCCATGGTACCCCATGGTACTCCCTCTAAAACACCCCCGACGGCCCCAGGGTGGGTGGACAGGCCAGAGTGGCCGGGGTCAAACCCCCAGGCCGGGCAGCGGCTTCTCGGCACACACAAGCACTCGGAGCCGCGGCTGTGATCTCGGGGGGCAGATGAGCTCCACAGAGCCAGGGAGTCGCGGGGCACACAGGCATTCGCGGGTCCAGACCCTCCCCCCCCGCAGCACCCAGAGGAGGGCTCCTGACCAATCCTGAGCGCCTCAGGAGGCTGGGGTCTGAGGACCAAGGTTCAAAACCAGCCCGGGGCGTGGGGGGAGGCTGGGCAGGTGGCTCAGTGGTACCGCGCTCCCCTCGGTTGCATGAAGCCCTGGGTTCGAGTCCTTGGGAACACGGACACAGAAAAAAGCCGGAAGTGGCGCTGTGGCTCAAGTGGTAGAGCGCCAGCCTCGAGCCAAAGCAGCTCAGGGGCAGCGCCCAGGCGCTGAGTTCAAGGTCAGGATTGGCCAGACAGACTTGACAAGGACACAGGGCAGGGGACACAAGGCCAGGGACCAGAAATGCCACCCACAGGGACACAGCGAGCTGCGGACCGGGAGCAAAGTGGAGAGGTGGAGGCCAAACCAGGAAACGGCGGCACGCCAGAGGCCAGAGAGCCGAGCGGGGCTCCCCAGATGGGCCCGGGCCCCCCCAGATGGGCCTGGGTCCCCCCAGATGGGCCCAGGGCTCCCCAGATGGGCCTGGGTCCCCCCAGATGGGGCCAGGGCTCCCCAGATGGGCCTGGGGCTCCCAGATGGGCTCAGGGCTCCCCAGATGGACCCGGGTCCCCCCAGATGGGCCCGGGTCCCTCCAGATGGGCCCGGGGCTCTCCAGATGGGCCCGGGGCCCCCGTTAGCCTTAGCAGCAGGGTCCCCCACAATCCAGAAGAGGTGGGGGCATTGGGGGGGTCCCCGTCCAGAGCCGGGGGGCAGGTCTGCAGGGGAGGGCAGGTGGGATAATCTGACACCGATGACACCGACCCCCCCAATCTGTCACCCCGAGCACCCCGCGCTGCATCCGGTGGGCACACGGCAGGAGTCAGGGGGGAACAGCAGTGCAGGAGGGTGGGCCCCGAATCTGGGCGCCCAGAAATGAGAAACAAACACCACAAAGTCATCAGGGACAGAGGACACCGGCACGGGGCCCTGGGAAGAGCCGGGGCGCCCTGGACAGACCCCCGGACCCCAGCCTGGCCAGTGCGGATGGCGGCCGGGCGGGTGAGGCCGACTGGCCGGGAGGTCGCGCCCCCCACGCCGCGCTCCGCAGACAGGAAGGACCGCCCACTCCCCGCGGTGTCGTGACGCATCCCTTGGGCCCGGCCCTCTGCCAGGAGGCCGTGGGTCTCCAAAAACACCATGGCGCCGATCGCCTCTGCCCCCCCCTCCCTCCCACCGACCAGAACCTTCCATCCCTGCTCTCGAGGCTGGGCAGCACCCAGGGAGCTGGGCCTGGAGCCCCGCGGCTGGGAAGTCCTGCCCGAGGTCTGCCCACCTCCTTCCTCCCACGGTAGATGGGGCTCCAGCCCCCTCCTGCTTCAGGTCGGGAGCAGGGCACCGGGGTCCCCGACACACTCAAAAAGCAGCCCAGGAAAGCGGGATGGAGCCAGCCTAGGACGGGGAGTGGGATTGGGGACAACAAGAACCACCCTGCCCCCCCAAAAGACAGCGAGGCCAAGATGGACAGAGCCAGGCTCGCTCAAGGTCATGTCAAGGACAAAGCCCGGCAGCCTCACGCTGCCTCCCAGGGTGGCAGATTGGCCTTGCCTTCTGCCCAGAAAGCGGTCCCGGGACATCCTTCCTGCCCCCCATCTTCCCCCCCCCCCACCCCCCCAACCTCCCTCTTGGTGGAGGCCTGGGAGCCGCTGGCAGGTGCCGGGAACGTGCGCGGCTCCAGGCACCTGCTGGGCCGCTTGGCCGCCCGGGCTGGTCCGCTCCGAGGCACTGAGCGAGTTCCAGAACGAGGCTCTGCCAGCGGGAACCCCAAACGGGGCCAGCAGGGCTGGGGGGGGGCGGGCAGCATGTGGGGACTTGGGCCTTCTGCCTTCTCTTGCCTTCCAGAAGGTCTCAGCAGCCAGCCATGCTGCAGCTCGGTGCTGATCTCCCCCGCCCCCCACCCCCAGAGCCACGGGGGTCCACGGGGGGGTGGGGAGGGGAAGAGGCTACCCACCCCCCAAGCCCCTGTGGGGCTCCCGATGCTCCTGCAGAGAAGGTTCTGGAGATGGCTGCAGCCAGGAGGCTGCGTGGCTCTCTTGGGTGCCACGGGTGACAGCGGGACCTGGCCCCACGCCAGCCCTCCCTCCCCGCTGCCTGGCCCTCCCGCCATGACTGAAGAGGCCCCTGGGCCACCTGGTCCTCTCCAGGGCGAGTCACCAGCCATCTGCCAGGGCTGGGAGCTGGCTGCCCGCGGGCCGGGCCCCGGCGGGGCTGGGGAGGGCTGGCTGCCCTGTGTCCATCTGTGTGGCTCGTGCCATGGGGGGGTGGACGGACAGCAGGCCATGCCTCCTGCTCCTCATCTCCTCCCATAGCCCTGCACTTGGAGAGAAAAATAAGGGGGGGCATCTCCAGGCCCTGGGAGGGAAAAGAGGGTCTAGTTGGCTCCTCTGTGGGTACCAGCAGCCCCCACAAAAAGATGGAGGGTCGCCAGGCACCGGTGGCTCCCGCCTGTCATCCCAGCGACTCAGGAGGCTGAGATCTGAGGATCGCGGTTCAAAGCCAGCCCAGACAGAAACGTCTGTGAGACTCTGATCTCCAATGAACCACCAGAAAACCGGAAGTGGCGCTGTGGCTTAAAGAGCCAGCTGGTGGAGGGCGCACCCTCCCCGCCCCCCCTCACCCCCTGCCCAACCCGACCTGCCCTGGCTACGCGGGCTGAAGGGCACGGCAGGCAGGGACAGCTCGGGTTGATAGAGTCTTTTTTCTTCTTTTTCTGTCCATCGTGGAGCTTGAACTGAGGGCCTGGGCGCTGTCCCTCAGCTCTTCAGCTCAAGGCTGGCGCTCTACCCCTTGAGCCACAGCACCATTTCCAGTTTTCTGCTGGTTCATGGGAGATCAGAGTCTCACGGACTTTCCTGCCCGGGCTGGCTTTGAACTGCGATCCTCAGATCTCAGCCTCCCGAGTAGCTGGGCTGACAGGCGGGAGCCACCGGCGCCCAGTTAGACTGCTGGTAAAACCCCTAGGCTCAAGTAACTTCCTAGCCCAGCCTCCCAGGCAGCAGAGATTACAGGTGAGTGCAACGGGGCTGGGCGGGTCCCACGCACACCCTGACTTTATCAGGTGGTGCTAGGAGGGCCGGGGGGGAAGAAGGCAACCTGTCCACCAGGGACCGGGGGCCCAGGGCAGGCTGTGCACGGCGGCTCCCTTCCTGCTGAAGATCTAACCACCGGGGACAGTGAACACAGCACCCCAGGGGCTGAGGGAGCCCTGAAGGGGGAGACAGGCCAGGGACCCCAGAAGGGGCAGGAAAAAGGGAAGAAGATGGCAGAGTCTCCTCCCCCCCGGCTAGGTGCTGGCTCTGCCCAAGAGAGGAGGAAGGATTAGTCAGGTATTCAGGGAAAGTTCCAGGGCTGCAGCATCCGCCTGCTTGGAGCCGGCTTACCCAGCCCCCCCCCCCAGGGCGGGGAGGGTGGGGAGGGAGCCCTGCCCGCCACAGATCACCAGCCAGGCCTTGGCATGGCCGGCAGCATTCCATTCTATACTAGGCCAGTGACTTATGCCAGGGTGCCATGCCAATCCTAGGTTGGCAGAATCCTGTCGCTCCCCCTCCATTCCCCCCCAGGGCCTCTGATGGCTCCTACCGACTCAGGAGGTTGAGATCCGGAGAATCGCAGTTTGAAAAGCCAGCGTATGCAGGAAAAGCCCAGTCAAAGGGAAGCCGGGCTAGAGGTGTGGCTCAAGCGGTAGAGCACCAGCTAAGCAAACAAGCGAGCCCAGCAAGCACAAGGCCCTGAGTTCAAACCCCAGAAGACGCCAGAAAGAAACGTTTTTTAACCATCAGCAACCTGAACGAAACCCCAGTGTTTCCTATAATTAACCAACGCTTTCGCTCCTCCGCAGCCAGGCTAGCCAGACAGATCCAAGAGACGCTCATCTCCAGTGAACGAGCAAAAACAGCCCAGAGTCCAGAGGTGCGGCTCACGTGGTCGAGCACCAGCTGAGCAAGCACGAGGCCCCGCGATGACACAGCACAGCGGCGCTGCCAAAACATAAAAATAAAAATGACAGAGAAAGTAAAGACCAAACGGTGACTGCGCAAAACGGGCACGCCAAGAATGTCACGCCTGCCGTCCCGGCCTTGGGAGACCAGGACACGAGATCCAGGCCCGCACGGCCTCGCTCTGCTTATTTTCTATCGTGGTCCCAGTCCTGGGGCTTGAACTCTGGGCCTGGGCGCTGTCCCTGAGCTCTATCAGGCACGGGAGATCAGAGTCTCACAGACGTTCCTGCCCGGGCTGGCTTTGAACCGCGATCCTTCAGATCTCAGCCTCCCGAGTAGCTAGGGTGACAGGCATGTGCTCAGGCCCCTGAGGCCGGCCAGCCCGAGACATGAGCTCACGTACACCCCAGCCATTTGCTACAGCTCCAGGCTAGGGTTCGGGGGGCTGGGGATGGGGCTCCCCACTGCTCAGCTCAGGCTCTGGCCCTGCGGCCTCTGGTTGCCTCCGAGATCCGATGGGTTGAGTTCAGAGATTGTGGACGGTGAGGTGCGTGCGGGACTCCCCCCTTCCCCCCGAAACACGGCACGACGAGGCGTGAGCAAGCCACGGTGCACGCGCCATACCTGTGAGCCTCGCGGGACGTGACACTCGGGGGAGAAATCAAGCTGCCAAATGCTGCGTCTACCACCACCATCAAGACGTTTATACAGGCCAAGCGCCGGTGCTCACGCCGGGCGTCCTGGCTTCTCGGGGGAGGCTGAGGTTCTGAGGCTCGATGTTCGAAGCCAGCCCAGGCAGAAAGAGCGGTGAGGCTCTCCTAACAACAAGCCAGAGACAGAGAGCCAGCACACGGCCACGGGAGAGCAGGAGGGCCTGAGGTCAGACCCAGTAGCTGCACACGCATGGCCACGCACACACGTGTGCGTGCACACACACACACACAAGAAAAAAGGCTTTTATACAGCTCAAAAGCAAGTCAGCCTGAAGTAAGAGCCATTATGCAAGGAAATATATGAATGGTAACATTACCAAAAAAGGCCAGAGGCTGGTAGAATGGCTGACGGGGGGGTGGGAGGGGCAGGGGGGGCGGGGGGGCGGGCCCCCCAGTCCAGCCCCGCCGGTCCCTTCCTACAGTGGGAGGGGGTGGATCTCCCGTGGTTCTCGGCCCCCACCCGCGTTCTCTTGGTCATCAGATGTCACCTGGCGCATTACTGGCCCTGCTTGAGTGATCTCACCTGTGAGAGGCTCCCAGCCAGCCCCGCGGTGAGCTCCCTGGGGGGGACAGGGTGGTACCCCCACAATCAAAGCCAGGCACGGAGAAGGGAAAGGGCAGTGCTGGGGGTGGCGGGGGGCAGAGCTGAGCCATGTCCTGGCGCACGCATGCACGCCCTTCCTGTCTGATCTTCTTCGTGTGTTTGTTTTTTTTGCCATCCTGGGGCTTGAACTCAAGGCCCGGGCGCTGTCCCTGAGCTTCTTTTGCTAGCGCTCTACCCTTGGAGCCACAGCGCCACTTCTGGCTTTTTCTGTGTATGTGCTACTGAGGAATCGAACCCGGGGCTTCGTGGATACTAGGCGAGCGCTCTACCACTGAGCCACCTGCCCAGCCCCTGTCTCAGCTCTTAATGGAGACAGGTGATGGAAAGGTATAGACAAACGTGATAGATCGATAAATGATATTTGGACAGACAGATGACGGAACAGCTATAGATAGATGATAGATAGACAGACAGATAGGTAGGTATAGATAGATAGACAGACAGACTGACAAGAAAGCTGGCCTCATACACTGTAGTTCCTGGAAGGATTTTTTTTAAATACCCAAATCTCACGGTAAAAAGAAACATCTTCATAGCCAGGCCCCAAGTGGCGCCCGCCTGTAACCCACACTCCACAGGAGGCTCTAAAGTAGGAGCCGTCAAGCTTTGAAAAGGAGCTCCAGCGGGAAAGTCCAAGTCTCCCTCTCCAAAACAACCAGCAAAAACGGGGCTGGAGGTGTGGTTCAGGCGGTAGAGCACCATCCTGGCAAGCATGAGGCCCCAAGCTCAAACTCCAGAAAGAAAGGTCCGGATGGGCCACTTCCGGCCCGACAGAACCGTGCTGGCAGGGCCCAGCGGACCATGGGTCCCCGGGGCAGGTCAGCAATGGTGGTAAGAGGGGCTGGTCTGGACAGCCCCCCCGCCCAGCCAGCCCGGGGCCCAAGGGGCTGTCCCTGAGCTTTTCCTGCTGAAGGCTAGCACTCTACCACTCGAGTCCCAGCTCCACTTCTGACGGGCCAGGCTTGGGCCTCAAACCGCGATCCTCAGCCCTCGGCCTCCTGAGTAGCTGGGTCGACAGGCGTGAGCCACAGGCTCTGGCTGGGGAGGTGTCTCTATGGGTTTGGTGGCGGCGCCTCAGAATCCGTGTGAAATGGGGTGAGCCGCGGCCAGTGCCTGGAAGGCTGCCCACACTGGCTCCCACCCCCGAACATGCTTAGAGCCAGAAGAACCAGAACCTTCCCCCGGAGGTGTGTGTGTCTGTGTGTCTGTGTACGCGCACGCGCACCCGTGTGCCGTCCTGGGACTTGAACTCAGGGCCTGGGCGCTGTCCTGAGCTTCTCTCCAGGCCAGCGCTCTACCATGTTGAGCAGCAGTACCACTCTCAGAGGCTTTGGTGGTTCGCTGGAGACAAGAGTCTCACTGATTTTCCTGTCCTGTCTGGCTTCAAACCCAGATCCTCAGAGCTCGGCCTCCTGAGCAGCTGGGATTACAGGCGTGCGCCACTGGTGCCCGACTGAGGCAGAGGCCAATGTAGACCACGCTGGGCCCTTCCGAGACCCCCACCCCCACCCCAGGCAGGGGTTCACCAGTCCTTGCGGGGGGAGGGGTTCGGGCAGCCAGGCCGGGACCGTTAGGTCAGAGGTGGAGGAGGAAGGAGCGTCCTCCTGGGCCCACAGCCGGGCCCGGGCAGCGGCCGTCCCATCAACACAAGCTGTCTGTGATGCCCATGAGGGCACGCAAGCAGGAGGTGCCCACCCGCGCCGGCCGCCGTGGTAACCCATCGAAAGCCACGCGCTCCCCGCTGATCACCGCCTGGCTCTAGGCCCAGATGCAAGGGCACGTCCATACCCAGCACCGCCCCCCCCCCCGGCCTGGCACAGCCCAGCCCCCGCCATGTGCGCGGCAGATGACGCCCCCCCCCCCCCCGGCCGCATGGAGGCTCCCGGTCTCCCGTGTGCTGGCCGCGGTGCGTTTCCTTTGTCCCCGGCTAAACCAGCATCAGCTGTGCCCACAGCCGTGGGGCCGCAGCAGGCAGGGTCCGGGGCCTAGCGCTCCACAGCGGCCTCTATGTATCCATCCGCCCAGCTGACCGCGTCCACTGGTCCCGGGGAGTCCAGCCTGGGAGTTCCGATCACCACAGCCCCCCCACACACACACCCCTGCGTAACATAAGCAGCCCTGCGGACGATCGCCGCTAGGGGAGGGAGGGACCGGAGGGGAGGGGGCACAGGAAGGGGGGCTGGGAACAGGCGTGAGTCAGGCGGTATTGCTCATCTCCCCACGAGCTCCCCCCGCCCCAGGGACCAGTCCTGGCTCCAGCTGCCGGGACACCGGGCCCCAGAGCCGCACCTGCCCAGAGGACCTGCCGTCCTGCTCCGAGGGGGGCCGTGGGCTCTGCCGGCCTGGTCCCAACCCAGCGCCCCCCCCCAGCCCCCTCCAGGCCCCCCGACCCGAGAGCCGGGCCGCCCTGGCGCCCGCGTTCACCTCAGACACAGCCCACCCTGTGGCAGGGGCTGCTGCCTTGGATCCTCTCCCTCGAGGATGAACAGACACCATAACCCCGAGGGCCTCTGTCCTGCGTGGAACCTGGGACCGAGGCCCCTGCTCACTGTGGTGAATGAATGAATGGTGGCAAATGAATGAATGGAAGACAGTAGATGGATGGATGGAGGATGGTGAATGAGTGAATGATGGATGGATGATGATGATGATGAACAAATGAATGACGGTGGGTGGATGAATGAATGATGGATGGATGGTAGATGGATGATGGTGGATGAGTGAATGGCAGTAAATGAATGACGGGTGGACGGAGCTGACACCCCGGAGGAGAATCCCCCTCGCGCCTGCCGGCAGCCTTGCCCGTGGCAAGGCTGGGCAAGCGTGGTCTGGGGCGGCGATCGTGACCACGCGTGCGTGTGCGTGTGCGAGCAGGCACAGCGCTGAAGCGCAGCCGACAGGACCGGGGGGCGCGTCGAGGCTGTGCCAACGTCAAGCGGAGCCGCTAGCTGCCACTCCGGTGCCTGGCGCGCCGTCCTGGCGCGGTGCTGCCCGGTGTCCAGCCGCAGGAGGCCGCCGCCAGCCCCCACCCTGCCGGGCACGGCTCCGGGGCCTGGAGGCCCGGGTCCACCCCCGGCCTCTGCCACCGCGGGGCCGTGATGTCTCAGACAAGCCCCCCTTCTGGCCCTGGACCCCAGTTTCCTCGCCGCAAGGACAGGGGGCCCCTGCGGGTTCCCAGGGGAGCCCTGGGGGCCTGGGGCTCCAGCCGTGGAAGGTGGCTACCCCGCAGCTGGCCCTCGGTGTGTGAGCACCAGGCCCTGGGGCTTGGACTCGGGGCCTGGGCGCTGCCCCTCAGCCTTTCCCCTCAAGGCTGGCGCTCTACCACCTGAGCCACAACGCCACCTCTGACGTTTAGTGCTTCATTGGAGATAAAGAGTCTCACAGGCTTTCCTGCCCATTCTGGGTTCCAACAGGGATCCTCAGATCTCAGCCTCCTGAGTAGCTGGGATGACAGGTGGGAGCCATAGACCCAGACGCTGTCTGCATTGTGATTTGGACCTACCAAGTGGCCATCTTGTGGGTGGAGGAGGCCCTGGGGTCATTCGCTCTGTTGGCTGACTAGTACTGGCCCCAGCCGGGCACCCAGTCCTCTGCCCGTCCACAGATGGGCACCCACAGGGGTCAGGAACTGATGTGGAGCCCGGCTCACTGGCCAGACAGACAGACACCCAGTGCCCGGATGCCCGCGGCTGCACCTGGCTGGCAGGCTGTCACCGCGGAGACAGGCAGGGGACAGGACAGAACCCACTAGGTCCCGGCCGGCCCCCCAGGGCCTCCAACACGCCCGGCCCCCCGCTCTGCTCCTGACAAATCCACCCATGATCATCCCCACGTGGGCCTGGCCCGTGTGCGCGCGCCCGGAGAGCTGTGTTCGAATCCGGCCCGGGGGAGCAGGGCGGGAGAGGGAGTCCACAGCGGCTGGGTAAGGAGGTCCACACTGAGCCTTCCCCACGCAGACACCGCCCCGCTGCCCATCCCACGGTGACTCCAGTGGATCCCAGAGCCAGCTTCGCAGGAGGGCGGCTCCTAATTTGTAAGCACAAGCGGAGGGACATAAATCAAGCTGTCAGAGGCGGGGACTCGGCCGCACTCGGCCCTGCATCTGTCCCTTGCCCGGGGGGCCGGGCCGGGCCTGCAGCCCTCTGGCTCTGGGCTGTACGACAGGGGTCAGCTGGGTCCTGAGCCCTGCGTGGCGCCGGACAGGCTATGGGCCACGGCCACAGTGTGGCCGTCCACACAGCGCCACGAAGGCCGGGTGGCCCTGGGTCCCGCCTCCGTGTCTCCCCTGCCTTGGTGACCTGCACCCCGGGCAATGGCCGAGCTGCACGTGCGCAGCCTGCGCCCCCCACCCCAGGCCCTGCTCATCTGTACCTCCAAAACCCACAGAGAGCCGAGCACAAAACCCCGCTGTCTCCAGACGGACCCAGGAGCCAGACAGCCACTGACCGCCTGGACCCTCCAGCCTCACGGCCAGGCCTTCTCGATCGGGTGACCGAGGAGACGCAACGCTGGGCAGCGGCAGCGGGCACTGGGGCTGAGCAGTCACGAGGTCGCCGCCACAGAGACAGACACACCACCATCCTGCCACAGAGACAGACAAACCACCATCACGAGTGGGGGTCACCGGCCACCCTTCCTAGAATGCCACGGGACATCACCCCCCCCCGCCACCCTTCCCAGAATGCCATGGGGTGCCCCCTTCCCTGAGTGCCCTGCAGGGTCCCGCACGCATCCACTCCGCGCAGGGGCCGCGTGCCAGTCACCGTCCACAGCGCAGACAGGCAGGCCCGGCATCGGAGCGCATCTGCTAGGCACGGCCTCAGCTTGGGACCTGAGCTCACAGCTGCCGGGGGGGGGCCCCCAGCGAACCCCCAGCCCCTGCACGTGGCTCCCCACCACACAATGCCGTGCCGCCACAGCGCACGCACCCCGGCCGCCAGACGTCCAGCTGGGGCCCTGGACAGCCCCCCGGGCCCCCGGGGCTCCCCCCACCTCCTGGGGTGAGGACAGGTTGCCGGAGGGGCTGGGGAGAGGGAGACCCGGATCTTCCTTTTTTGTGCTGACCTAAATTCTAGCCAGATGCCCTTGTTATTGGCAGGGGGGCTGGGAACGCATCAGCTGGCAGGGAGAGGGGCTGGGGCAGAGCCTGGGGGCCCGGTCTCCGGGTGCCCGCACGATCCAAGGGTGCCAGGGCCGGCTCCCAGCCCACCAGCCTGTGCCCCACTCCCCTATCCCCTGGGTCCTGCTTTTATCTTTCTCTCCATTCCCCAGTCCTCCTCCAGCCCCCCTCTGATGGCCAGGTGAGGATTTTGGGGGCCCCAGCCCCAGCCACGCCTGGCTGGGTCCCTGTCAGCACTGGTTAATGCAGGCTGTCACCCAAGAAGGCTCAGGGAGAAGTTTCCAGACTGGTCTGATGTGCAGTGCAGCCTGGCTTCCACTTACACACACAGGCAGGCAGGCAGGCACGCACGCACGCACACACACACACAGAGAACTGCAAAGTCCAGGCTCTGGGCAGCCAGCCAAGCCGTGAGCTCAGCTCTCTTCCCACCCTCTTCCGTCCCTGCCTGGAAGCTGGGGAGGGGTGGGAGGTCCGGCATGGCTCATCTCGGAACAGAGAGCCAAGTCTCAGCCCAGCGCAAACAAGCAGCCGCGTGAGGAACTGGGGGCTGCAGATGGGAAGCCGCGGGCCGCCCCCCCCGCCCCCAGCCCTGCTCATCTGCCACGGCGGGCCTCATTGACCAACACACCCACCCATCAGGTGCCCAGAGACAGCGGCCGGGCGCAGCCTAGCAATCTAGAAAGCACTTCCCATGGGGACTCCAGTCTACAGTGCTCCGGGGCTTTACAGGAAAAGAGCAGCCGGAGCTGGAGCTCCAGAGGCCAGGAGCCGGCCTGGCCACACCCGCTCCCGCCAGGGTGGCCCTCGGTGGTCCGGACTCTGGCAGAGCCAGGCCTGGACGCCAGCCCCGTCTCCTCCCTCTCTAACTCAGTTTCCATAAAATCAAGAGGCCGTCCCTGGGGAGAAGAGCTCATCGGGGAGCACTAGGGAGGACCGGGCCGGAGCTCTGGGTCCAGATGGGCCCGCAAGCGCCCAGGGCGGGTGGGGCATCTCTAGGGACGTGGACCCACGAGGACGTGGTCCAGTGCAAGGCCTGGCTGGATGCCCCGCCCCCAAATCTGCATGCCCCGCCCAGAACCCGCTAGCCCCGCCTCAGGGCCCACTCACCATATCCCAAGCCTAATGCCACGCCCCTGGACTGCTAGCCACGCCCCTATAACACCCGCCACACCCCAGAGCCCGCATGCTCCGCCCCCATGGCCCACTCACCCTGCCCTGAGCCCGCTGGCCACACCCCAGGGAGCTGCTGGCCACGCCCCCATGGCCCACTCACCACACCCCAGAGCCCGCATGCTCCGCCCCCAGGGCCAGCTCGCCCCGCCCCCAGCCCACTGGCCCCCTTGGGCTGTTTAATCAGAAGCCATCACCGCCGCTGGCCAGTGTCCAATGTCCCCAGGGCAGACAGACTCCAGCAGGCAAATCTGCGCCAATGCCTGTCAATGCAAGCACCAGAAATCCTGGCCGGGGGACGCGCCCTGGGGCTGGGGCTGGACAGGCTGTCCACACCCTGTCTTGGGACCGGCGGGTTCCAGTGTCTGGAGTGACCCTGAACTCTGAGACCAAGGCGTGCCCCCCTGCCCCCCAAACTCCGAGGGGGCACCGCGCTGCCCACCAGAGCCTGGAAACCAGAGTCCCGACACACAGCTCCTGGGCCGCCTGGAAAGCGGGGTTCCGGGAGGCATCCAACTTGAGGGGCGCCTCAGCAGGCCCTGGCAAAGACCCGCAACGCGCACACTGCCGCCCGCGGAGGTCCAGGGATGCGTGACCAGACACAGAGGCCGCAGGAACCAATCGTGATTCGATCCCAGGACCCTGACAGGCGGAGAGACGGCAACACCGGAACACCACGCGGGAGGGATCAGAAGAGAAACGGGCCGGGCCCTGGCGCGCACCGAGGGAGCGTGCAGCCGAGGACCCGCTCCTGCGTCAGGCCTGGGCAGTGGCAGGGCTGGGGAGGGGGGGACACGGCCCCTCCCCTGCCCCCCCCCCCCCGCAGTCCTGGCCACACAGAGGCTGAGGCTCTCGGGGGACGGGGTGAATACTACACACCCTGCAAAAGGACCCAGGAGCGACTCTGGGAGTCACCCCCAAAGGCAGCCTTGAACATGAAGCTGCCGCCGCTTGCAGCCTGCAGTTTCAGCAGAGATGGTTTGTATTCCTGGCACAGCCAGGGCTGGGCGACTTTGGGGGGCTGCCCCAGACGGGTGGGGGGGGCAGGCGGAGGGGAGGGGGATCCCTGCTGCTGGATCCCGATGGCTGCTGGAGAGCGGGAAGAACTGCAGGGAAGGCAGCCCCCGCCCCTCACCAGCATCTCCCCGGCGCGACACGCCCCCAGACCCCATCTCCCCCAGACCCCATCATCTCCCCCAGACCCCAATGCTCCCAAGTCATCAGCCCAAACTCAAGCCGGGGGCCCGAGCGAGTCCAGTCTGGAGGGGGGACCTGGCTCAGCCCGGGCCTCAGTTTCCCCTCCTGTGAGACAGGCTTCATCACGGATCCAGGGCCCGCAGGGCTGCCTCGGGAGATCTCCAGGGAGCGGGGCGCCCCGGCTCCCGCCTGTCATCCCAGCTGCTCAGGAAGGCTGAGAGGTGGGGATCACGGTTCGAAGCCAGCCCGGGCAGGAAATGTCTGTGAGGCTCTGATCTCCAATAAACCAGCAGAAAACCGGGCGTGGCGCTGTGGCTCGAGGGGTAGAGCGCCCGCCTGGAGCTGAAGGGCTGAGGGACGGCGCCCGGGGCCCCTCCCTCCCCCCACTCCCCCCCTCCTCCCGCCATGCCATTCGTGGGGTTGGATCTTGTCAATCTCCCTCCCACAGCTCCTGATTCACAGGCAGCCCCCCCCCCCGAAGCTTCCGTGGCATCTCCTTGCTCTTCCTCAGCAGGAAGGCTGGGGGGGACGGGGGGGGGGGGCCTGCCCAGCGCTCTGCGGCTGCCATACATGGTAATGCCGGCGCTGTCTCCCTCCTCCCCTCCCCCTGCCCTCCCCCCTCCCTCCAGACCCCAGGGACAGTCCCACCGAATCCACCCAGCCCAGGCCCTCCACCCCCAAGCTGTCACCTGCTGGGGGCGTTGCCATGGTTTCCCAAGGGACCCCTGGAAACAGGCCAAGCCCTCCCCCACAGCGCCCCAAGGGGCCCTCTCCTGTGCTTCCAATGGCACACCTGCCCGCCACAAAAGCAGGCCCAAGCAGGGTGACCCGCACGCGGGCCATGTCACCCCGGAGCACACCGAGCCTCTCCCAGGCTTCCTGAGGCTCAGGGCAGGTGGGGGCGTGGCGGCTCCCGCCTGCCTTCCCTGCTACCTGGGAGGCTGAGATCTGAGGATCGCGGTTCAAAGCCAGCCTGGGCAGGAAAGTCCGTGGGACTCTGACCTCCCATGAACCAGCAAAAAGCCAGAAGTGGCGCTGTGACTCAAGCGGTAGAGCGCTCGCCTGGAGCAATGGAAGCTCAGGGACAGCATCCAGACCATGAGATCAAGTCCTAGTATTAGCACAGGCCCGTGCACGGGGGCGCGCGCGCACGCACACACACACACACACACACACACACACACACACACGTGTGCGTGCTAGGCAAGCCCTCTCCACACCCACCCAGCCCTCTTACAATAACTAAGATACACACAGGATAACTGCACCTATCAGAAGTCTGAAATGAGACACAGCAGCCGGGCAGTGGTGGCTAACACTTGTACGCCCCGCAACTCAGGAGGCTGAGATCCGGAGGATCACAGTTCAAACTGCCTGCAGGGGGGGGGTGCGGGGGAGAGGCCACAAGACTCAATCTCCAGACGAGCAGCAAAAAGCTGGACTGGAGGCGTGGCTCAAATGGCAGAGCACCAGCTGTGGAGCAGGGAGTTCACGCGGTGCAAGTTTTTTAAAGCAAAAACCAAGTGACAGAGATCTCAGGATGCCCCTGCGTGGGGAACATGGGCGCCCGCTGGACTCGGGGGAGATGACCCGGCGGGTCTGGTCCCTGCGCCCTTCCTTCCCCGGGGCAGGCCGCAGGTCACCGGGGACCTCGTTCTCCACCTTGTACACACCATCCGCTTACCCCTGCCAGCCCCCCACCCCCACCCCTGCCGGCAGATTAGCTTTCAAATGTGAGCAGGGACAAAGCTGGCTCAGGAGACTTAACTGCCCAGCGGGTTTAGCCGGGCTTCAAAGCTTCCTAACTGGCACCAAACAGGCAGGCCCAGCAAAGTGGGAGGGGAGAGGCCGGAAGGAGGGACGGAGGCCATCCAGGAGGGCAGGCTGCCACCCAAGTGACACAGCCAGACCTGCCACTGTGGAGCCCTTTCCCAGGTGCCAGGGCCACGCATGCCCCCAGGCCCAGACTCCAGACTGACTGGGTTTTCTATCTCCTTCCCCGCCACCCCCCCACAGTTCTCCCTCACCTGGCCCCCTAGATTCCTCTCATCCGCACGCTCCTATTCATCCTTCAAAACCCCAGTGCCAGCTGCCCACTTTGGTGTCTCCGTACGGGGTCTCTACAGAGTAGATTCATTATGGCCGCTGCTCAGAACTATCGGGGGCCTCCGAGCAGCCGAATGGCCTGGTCGCAGACCACCGGGATGCTGGGTCGAGGTCTGCGGCCTTCTGGGCCGCGCTGTGTTCAGAGGCCAGGCGCAGGCCGGGCCGGGCCGGGCCAGATGACCTGTCCATTCCACAACTTCCTGGCTTTGGAAAACTGATCATCCGCTGCCTGCCCTCACCAACTGGCGGCTCTGTGCACGCGGCGGGCATTCAGCAAATAGTTGTGGCGTGAGGGAATGGGCCGGATTGGGGCCCCGACACCCCAGGAAGCCGCACAAGGCCCTGGCCACCCAGCCCGAGGCCAAGTTCAGCCAAGGGCGGCGGGGGGGGGGGGCAAGGTGCTCCCGGGGTGCTCCCCCTCCACCCCGGGGTCAGGCCCGGGGTGCAGGGTTTCAGTGGGACTTTCTCTCCCCTCCTCCTCCTCCTCACCTCCTCGTGATTGACACCAGCGCCAGCTCCGACAGGATTTAAAAATAGCTATTGAGATGAGGAAGTTGGGTTTTTAATGCTGCGGGGAAGGAAGTGAGGACGGAGCCGGCGTGCTCGCACGGACACTGTCTTGGGGATCCGGGGGGCGAGGGGGGGAGGGCCTGGCCCTTCCTCCCGTCCCCTTGTCCCCCAACAGACCAGGTCCCCAATTCCTCCCTGCCCCCCCCCCGGAGCCAGCCTGCACCCCTCTTCCACAGCACCCCCCCATCGCCAGACACCCACAGACTCTGGGGTCACCATTCCCCAAGTGCAGAGACTATGTGGGAGAGAGCCTGGGGAGGCCGGGCAGGGAGGCCCAGGGAGGGAGGCTGGGCAGGGAGGCCGGGGAGGGGCAGGGGAGGGAGGCCCCGGGAGGGAGGCTGGGCAGGGGAGGGAGGCCCCAGGAGGGAGGCGGGGCAGGGAGGCCGGGGAGGGGCCGGGAAGGGAAGGCCATGTTGGCCAAGCCCACCACCCCGGCTGCACCCAAAGCAAGCAGGCTGAGGGTCCTGACCCCGCTTCCGGGAGGGGGGTCAGCTCATCAGGACCCCGCATGGCCCCCAGCGCGGGGCAGCCTGGTGCCAGCCTTCCTCCTTCCAGCGGGCATGCTGAGGGCTGGCATCCGCGCTGGGAGCTTCCATGCCGGGATTGAGAGCCACCGGGCAGCTCTGCCGGCCAGCTGGGAGCGTGGCCGCCGTCCCGCGGGTGGTGGACGGGGCTGGAGGAAAGGGCGCGGGGTCCGGCGCTCGGGGGTCCCCCTTATGGCACACCCTAATACACAGCCCCCTCTCACCGCCAGGGTGCGGAGCCTCCTGGCTATCATGGGGCTCAAGCGTCACCCTGCCCCACCTGGCACCCTGCCCCGTCCCACCCACAGCCTGGCACCCTGCCCCGTCCCCCCCACAGCCTGGCACCCTGCCCCTGTTCCCCCCACAGCCTGGCACCCTGCCCCCCCACAGCCTGACACCCTGCCCCCCCACAGCCTGGCACCCCGCCCCCCCACAGCCTGGCACCCTGCCCCGTCCCCCCCACAGCCTGACACCCTGCCCCCCCACAGCCTGGCACCCTGCCCCCCCACAGCCTGGCACCCTGCCCCCCCACAGCCTGGCACCCTGCCCCGTCCCCCCCACAGCCTGGCACCCCGTCCCCCCACAGCCTGGCACCCCGTCCCCCCACAGCCTGGCACCCCGTCCCCCCACAGCCTGGCACCCCGTCCCCCCACAGCCTGGTACCCCCGTCCCCCCCACAGCCTGGCACCCTGCCCCCCCCACAGCCTGGCACCCTGCCCCCCCCACAGCCTGGCACCCCGTGCCCCCCCACAGCCTGGCACCCTGCCCCCCCCCACAGCCTGGCACCCTGCCCCGTCCCCCCCACAGCCTGACACCCTGCCCCCCCACAGCCTGGCACCCTGTCCCCCCACAGCCTGGCACCCCGCCCCCCCACAGCCTGGCACCCCACCCCCATCCCCCCCACAGCCTG
The DNA here is from genome assembly GCF_019054845.1 of Dipodomys spectabilis. Classification (NCBI taxonomy): domain Eukaryota; kingdom Metazoa; phylum Chordata; class Mammalia; order Rodentia; family Heteromyidae; genus Dipodomys; species Dipodomys spectabilis. Next base: position 41,721 of record NW_024871355.1, on the reverse strand, counting down.
GCACCCTGCCCCGCCCCCCCACAGCCTGGCACCCCGGCCCCATCCCCCCCACAGCCTGGCACCCCGCCCCGCCCCCCCACAGCCTGGCACCCCGCCCCGCCCCCCCACAGCCTGGCACCCCGCCCCGCCCCCCCACAGCCTGGCACCCCGGCCCCGCCCCCCCCCAGCCTGGCACCCCGCCCCGCCCCCCCACAGCCTGGCACCCTGCCCCCCCACAGCCTGGCACCCTGCCCCCATCCCCCCCACAGCCTGGCACCCTGCCCCGCCCCCCCCACAGCCTGGCACCCTGCCCCCCCACAGCCTGGCACCCTGCCCCCGTCCCCCCCACAGCCTGGCACCCTGCCCCGTCCCCCCCACAGCCTGGCACCCCGTCCCCCCCACAGCCTGGCACCCCGGCCCCGCCCCCCCACAGCCTGGCACCCCGCCCCGCCCCCCACAGCCTGGCACCCCGGCCCCGCCCCCCCACAGCCTGGCACCCCGGCCCCATCCCCCCACAGCCTGGCACCCCCCCCACAGCCTGGCACCCTGCCCCCCCACACAGCCTGGCAGGACCCACTGGTGGGAGATGCCCAAGATGGGTTTGGCTAGCGGTGGAGGGACCCCGAGCATGTGAAAACTGTGTCTGTGTGTGTGTGTGTAGTGTGTATAGGGTGTGTAGTGTGTAGGGTGTGTGTAGTGTGTGTGGTGTGTGTGGTGTGTGTATATAGTGTGTGTAGGCTCTGTGTGTGTGGTGTGTGTGTAGTGTGTGTGTGTAGTGTGTATGTAGTGTGTAAGGTGTGTGGTGTGTGTAAGGTGTGTGTAGTGTGTGTGGTGTGTGTAGTGTGTGTAGTATGTGTAGTGTATGGTGTGTGTGTAGGGTATGTATGTAGTGTGTGTGTGTAGGCTCTCTGTGTGTAGTGTGTGTAGTGTGTGGTGTGTGTGGTGTGTGTGTGTAGGGTGTGTATGTAGTGTGTGCGTAGGCTGTGTGTGTAGTGTGTGTAAGGTGTGTGTAGTGTGTGTAAGGTGTGTGTAGTGTGTGTGTAGTATGTGTAGTGTATGGTGTGTGTGTAGGGTATGTATGTAGTGTGTGTGTGTAGGCTCTCTGTGTGTAGTGTGTGTAGTGTGTGGTGTGTGTGGTGTGTGTGTGTAGGGTGTGTATGTAGTGTGTGCGTAGGCTGTGTGTGTAGTGTGTGTGTGGTGTGTGTAGTGTGTATGTGTAGGGTGTGTATGTAGTGTGTGTATAGTGTGTGTGTGGTGTGTGGTGTGTATGTAGTGTGTGTGTAGGCTCTGTGTGTGTAGTGTGTGGTGTGTGTGTAGTGTGTGGTGTGTGTGTAGTGTGTGGTGTGTGTGTATTGTGTGTATAGTGTGTGTGGTGTGTGTGTAGTGTGTGTGTAGTGTGTAGTGTGTGTGTGGTGTGTGTAGTGTGTGTGTAGTGTGTGTATGTACTGTGTAGTGTGTGTGTGGTGTGTGTGTAGTGTGTGTGTAGTGTGTGTATGTAGTGTGTGTAGTGTGTGTGTGGTGTGTGTGTAGGGTGTGTGTGTAGTGTGTGCATGTACTGTGTGTAGGGTGTGTGTGTAGTGTGTGTAGTGTGTGTGTGGTGTGTGTGGTGTGTGTATAGTGTGTAGTGTGTGTGTGTGTAGGGTGTGTGTGTGTGTGTATGTACTGTGTGGTGTGTGTATAGTGTGTGGTGGGTGTGTGTAGGCTCTGTGTGTGTAGTGTGTGTGTGGTGTGTGTAGTGTGTGTGTAGTGTGTGTGTGTAGTGTGTGTGTAGTGTGTGGTGTGTGTATAGTGTGTGGTGTGTGTGTGGTGTGTGTGTGGTGTGTGTGTGGTGTGTGTGTAGTGTGTGTGTGTAGTGTGTGGTGTGTATGTACTGTGTAGTGTGTGTGTGGTGTGTGTGTAGTGTGTGTGGTGTGTGTGTAGTGTGTGTATGTACTGTGTGTAGTGTGTGTAGTGTGTGGTGTGTGTGTGGTGTGTGTATAGTGTGTGTGGTGTGTGGGTAGTGTGTGTGTAGTGTGTGTGTGGTGTGTGTAGTGTGTGTGGTGTGTGTGTAGTGTGTGTGTGGTGTGTGTGTGTAGTGTGTGTATGTACTGTGTGTAGTGTGTGTGTAGTGTGTGTGGTGTGTGTGTGTAGGCTCTGTGTGTGTGGTGTGTGTGTAGTGTGTGTGTAGTGTGTGTGTAGTGTGTGTGTAGTGTGTGTGTGTAGGGTGTGTGTAGTGTGGTGTGTGTATAGTGTGTGGGGTGTGTGTGGTGTGTGTGTGGTGTGTGTGTGTGTAGTGTGTGTGTAGTGTACTGTGTGTAGTGTGTGTATGTACTGTGTAGTGTGTGTAGTGTGTGTGTAGTGTGTAGTGTAGTGTGTGTGTAGTGTGTGTAGTGTGTGTACTGTGTGTAGTGTGTGTGTACTGTGTGTAGTGTGTGTGTACTGTGTGTAGTGTGTGTGGTGTGTGTGTAGTGTGTGTGGTGTGTGTGTGGTGTGTGTGTGTGTACTGTGTGTGGTGTGTGTGTGGTGTGTGTAGGCTGTGTGTGTGTAGTGTGTGCAGTGTGTGGTGTGTGTGTAGGCTGTGTGTGTGTAGTGTGTGTGTGGTGTATGTGTAGGCTGTGTGTGTGTAGTGTGTGTGTGGTGTGTGTGTGTAGGCTCTGTGTGTGTGTACTTTGTGTGTGGTGTGTGTGTGGTGTGTGTGTGTAGTGTGTGTGTGGTGTGTGTGTAGTGTGTGTGTAGTGTGTGTGTGGTGTGTGTGTGTAGGCTCTGTGTGTGTGTACTTTGTGTGTGGTGTGTGTGGTGTGTGTGTGTAGTGTGTGTGTGTAGTGTGTGTGTGGTGTGTGTGTGGTGTGTGTGTGTAGTGTGTGTGTAGTGTGTGTGTGGTGTGTGTGTGTAGGCTCTGTGTGTGTGTACTTTGTGTGTGGTGTGTGTGTGGTGTGTGTGTGTAGTGTGTGTGTGTAGTGTGTGTGTGGTGTGTGTGTGGTGTGTGTGGTGTGTGTGTGTAGTGTGTGTGTGGTGTGTGTGGTGTGTGTGTGTGGTGTGTGTGTGGTGTGTGTGTGTAGTGTGTGTGTGGTGTGTGTGGTGTGTGTAGTGTGTGTGGTGTGTGTGTGTGGTGTGTGTGTAGTGTGTGGTGTGTGTGTAGTGTGTGTGTGTGTGTAGTGTGTGTGTAGTGTGTGTGTGGTGTGTGTGGTGTGTGTGTAGGCTCTGTGTGTGCAGCGTGTGCGCACGTCTGTCAGTCCCGGCCTGGTGCTAGCACGTCCTGACTCTCCTGTCTCTGCCTGGGGTTTTCTCGCTCGGGGCGGGCGCTGCACCGCTTGAGCCGCGGCGCCATCTCTGGTTTTCTGGTGGCTCACGGGAGATCCGAGTCTCGGGGACGCCCCTGCCCGGGCTGGCTTCGAACCGCGATCCTCGGCCCCAGCCCCCGTGAGGAGCTCCCGACGCGGCCCCTGCCCGGGCTGGCTTCGAACCGCGATCCTCGGCCCCGGCCCCCGTGAGGAGCTCCCGACGCGGCCCCTGCCCGGGCTGGCTTCGAACCGCGATCCTCGGCCCCGGCCCCCGTGAGGAGCTCCCGACGCGGCTCCAGGACGTCTCCCGCCCGCGCCGGCTTTGAACCCGGGCCCCTGGGGCTCAGGCTCCCGCAGGTGCGGGCGGCACGGGTCCTGTCTGTGCGCCAGGAGGACGGGGTGCGGGGGGGGGGGGGGGGGGGGGGGGGGGGAGGCGGGCCCGGGAGGGGGGTGCGGGGGAGTGGGGGGTGCGGTTGATGCGGGGGAGTGCAGGGCAGTGCGGAGGGGAGGTGCGGGGCGGGGGGGGGGGGGGGGGCGCTCCCACAGTGCACCGGGGCAGCCCCAGCCCTGCGCTGGGCGCGGAGGAGCCCCGGCGCCCGGCCCCGCCCCCGGCCCGCCCCCCGGTGACGTCAGCCAGGCCCTGACCAATGCCGGGCGCAGGGGCGGCGGGGAGGCGGGGCCGGGCTGCCGGCGGGGCGGGCTGTCAGCGCCGAGGGCCGCAGTCGGGGTCGGCCCGGCGGCCGGGCCGGGGGCGCGGCCGGAGCCCTGGGCCGGGGGCGAACCGGGCCGGGCCGCCGGGGACGGGCCCGCAGGCCTCCTCTGGGGCTCCGGGCCTCGGGCCGCCGGGGCCGGGGCGCAGCACGCCCCGTCTCGGCCCAGCGGGACCCCATCCCGGCTGGCCCGCGATCGTCCGCGCCCGCCGCAGCGGGGCTCCCCCCGCACCCGTCACCCCGCGGCGCCTGCGATCCGCGCCGCGGCCAGCGGGGGGCGCGGGGGGGCGGGGAGCAGCCCGGGGGTCCCCGGCTTCACCGGAGGTGAAGCAAAGCGGGGGGAGGGGGGACAGCGCCGCACGCCGCACGCGGGGACCGACGCGGGGCCGGAGGGGACCCAAGGCCCCGGCCGCCGCGGCTTCCCTCCGGCCATTCCTAGAGAGTTCCCGCCCCCGGCGCCCCCCCCCCGCGGCCCGCACGGGGGGCCCCGGCGAGACTCAACCCGCATCCCAGAAACCAACTCCGCGGGAGACGCGCGCGCCGGCGCCCGCACCGCGGCCCGCACCGCCGGAGCCAAGGTCACCGGGCGCCGCGCGGAGCGGAGCGGGACGGGGACGCCGCCCCGTCCGCGCGCTCGGACGCACCCCCAAAAGTTGTCCGGGGCGCGGGGCTGCGCGCAGCGCGCACGCGGGCGCACCTCTCCCGCCCGGCGGCGGCTTCCCGCGCGGCGCCGGGCCCGGGCGCGGTGAGCCGGGGGCGCGGGGCGCTCGGGAGCGGGCCGGGCCGGACGTCCGCGCCGACCCATCTGGCCAGGGCGGCCGCGGGGCGCCCGGAGACGAGTCCACCCACTTCCCGTCCTCGCCTGCGGACCCGCCGCGCTCGGACCCCCGAGACGCTTTAGGAGAAGGGCCGGCCCTCCCCGGGACGGGGGTCGCGGGGTCAGCGGGGTCACGGGGCTGGCCGCCCGGTCCGCCGCCATCCCTCAAAAGCAGAGCGGCCGGCGCCCTCCCCAAACCAGAAAGGAGGGGCCCTGGGGGAGGGGGCCGCACCGGCTCCCCGGAACTCCGGGCCCAGAGCCGGGGCGGGGGAACCCCGCGCGGAGCCCGGCCGGGGCGCGCGGGGGGCGCGGGGGCGCGGGACTCACCCAGAACACCAGGTTGAAGAGGAACATCGCGTACTTGAGGCCGCAGAGGCAGCCCCGCGCCATGCTGCACCTCTTGAACTCTAGGAGGAACACAAAGGACAGGTCCAGGTAAAACACCACGTACTTGCTGCCCTGGGGGCCGGCGGGGCCGCGCCGCTCGGCCGGGCCGTAGAAGGCGCCGGCCGTGAAGCCGCCGCCGCCGCCGCCGCGCCCCGCCGGGCGGCCCGGGCCCGACGGCGCGGCCGCGTCCGACGCCTTGCTGTCCGGCGACGGGCTGCGGCCGAGCGAGTCTTCGCTACTCGACTTCTCCATGCTGGGCGCGCGCGCGGGGGGCGCGGGGGGCCGCGGGGCATCGCTCCCGGCGGCGGGCGGCGGGCCCGGGGCGGCGGCGAGCGCGGCCGAGCGGGGGCTCCGCGGCACCGGCACCCGCACCCGCACCGGCGGCGGCGGCTGCACCGCGGCGCTCCTCCTGCGAAATCCCGCGCGGCCCCGGCCGGGCTGCCAACCCGCCCCGCCCCGGCCCCGCCCCCGCCACGCCCCCCGCCGCGGCCGCCAATGGGCGCACGGCTGCGCGGGCGCCGGCCCCGCCCCCTCGCCACGCCCTCCGCCGCGGCCGCCAATGGGCGCGCGGCTGCGAGGGCGCTGGCCCCGCCCCTCGCCACGCCCCCTCCCGGGATGCGGGCCCCGCGGCTGTCAGGGCTGCGGCCTGCGGGCGAACCGCCGCCTCTGTCCGGCAGAGGGCGGGCGTGGGTGCGGGAGGGCGGACGGGGGCGGCGTTCCCTCCCCCCCCGCACGCGGGGCCGGCGAGGGCCGCGGGCTGCGGGAGGCCCGGGTCCCCGTCCCGACCCCGCGCTCAGGCGCATGCGCGGCGCCCGCCCCGCAGCCGGGGCGGGGGAGGGGGTCCCGCCGGGAGGCCCCGTCACGGGCCTGGCGTCCCCGCCCCGCCCGGGTCAGCGCGGCCGGCGAAGGCGACGGCGGGGGGGGGGGGGGGAGGAACCCCACTTCTCCCCGCGCCCCGTGGCGGGCCCCGGGGTCCACCCGCACCTCCCTGGCCGCCCTAGAGGCGAGCGCGTGGAGCCTGCCTTGGTTTACCTTCTGAGCCCCTTCCCGCCCAGGCTCAGCCGGGATCCCCCGGGATCCGCTGCACCGCACGGGCCGCCCCGCCGGCGGCGCCCCCCCGCACCACGGCCGCCACCCGCACCACGGCCTCCACCCCCCCCCTGCACCACGGCCGCCACCCGCACCACGGCCGCCACCCCCCCCCCCGCACCACGGCCGCCACCCCCCCCCCCCCCCGCACCACGGCCGCCACCCGCACCACGGCCTCCACCCCCCCCCTGCACCACGGCCGCCACCCGCACCACGGCCGCCAACCCCCCCCCCGCACCACGGCCGCCACCCGCACCACGGCCGCCACCCGCACCACGGCCGCCACCCGCACCACGGCCGCCACCCCCCCCCCTGCACCACGGCCGCCACCCGCACCACGGCCTCCACCCCCCCCCTGCACCACGGCCGCCACCCGCACCACGGCCGCCACCTGCACCCCACCACGGCCGCCACCTGCACCCCACCACGGCCGCTACCCGCACCCCGCACCACGGCCGCCACCTGCACCCCACCACGGCCGCCACCTGCACCCCACCACGGCCGCCACCCCGCACCCCGCACCACGGCCGCCACCCGCACCACGGCCGCCACCCGCACCCCACCACGGCCGCCACCCGCACCCCGCACCACGGCCGCCACCCGCACCACGGCCGCCACCCCCCCCCCCCCCCCCCCGCACCACGGCCGCCACCCGCACCCCGCACCACGGCCGCCACCCGCACCACGGCCGCCACCCCCCCCCCCCCCCCCCCCCCCCCCCCCCCCCGCACCACGGCCGCCACCCCGCACCACGGCTGCCACCTGCACCCCGCACCACGGCCTCCACCCGCACCACGGCCGCCACCCGCACCCCACCACGGCTGTCCCCCACCCCACGGCCACCCCCCCCCACCACGGCTGTCCCCCACCCCACGGCCACCCCCCCCACCACGGCTGTCCCCCACCCCACGGCCACCCCCCCCACCACGGCTGTCCCCCACCCCACGGCCGCCACCCCGCACGGGCTCTGCCTGGCTGCGGTCAGGGGCCGGCCGGGCTGGGAGAGGGAGCAGCCGGAAAGGAGGCCCGGCCTCACTTCCAGCCTCCTGCAGCCCCCCTCCCCTGCTCCTGGGGCCTGGCGCCCAGGCTACTGGAGGCTGAGATCTGAGGATCACGGTTCAAAGCCGGCCCGGGCAGCAAGGCCCGTGGGACTGTTACCTTCAACTAACCACCAAACCCACAAGTGGAGTCGCGTTCGCGGCTCTAGCGGTAGAGGACCAGCCGGGAGCAGAAATTTAAAAAAAACAAAAGCTCAAGGATAGTGCTCAGGCCCTGGGCTCAAGCTCCAGGATCAGCACAAAATAAATCAAATCAGGGGCTGGAAGGTGGCTCAGTGGTCAAGGGCTCGCCTGGCAGGCTTCAGGCCCTGGGTTCGATTCCTCAGCAACCCCTAAGCAGAAAAAGCCAGAAGTGGCGCTGTGGCTCAAGTGGTAGAGCGCCCGCCTTGAGCTGAAGAGCTGAGGGGCAGCGCCCAGGCCCAGAGTTCTGGCTCCACAACTGATCAAAAAATCACAGCAAATCAAGTAAGTTTCCCAACCACCTGACACGCAGACGCGGCTCTCCCGTGCCCGCCCAGCCCACGCACTGCCTTCGTGGGAGGAGGCTCATCTTTGGAGGCTGCAGGGATCAGGGTTCGCACTCAGGGCCTCTGGTCTGCCGAGCTGGTGTTCCACCACTCGAGCCTCGCCCCCAGTCCAGGTCTGACACACCAGCCTCCAGCACAGCGTGGAACCTGGGCCGGAACCATCCTGACGCCCACAGGCCCGAGCGAGGGACAGAACGGGAGGGGAGCCGAAGGCAGGGCCCGGCCCGGCTGCTCAGCCAGGTGAGCACCATGGCAATAGCTAGGTCCGCAGAAGAAGCTAGGGGTGCAGGAGAATGGGGGGGCAGGACGCACACTCATCCTGTGTCGGGACTTGGGCAGAGAGGCCTGGCCACACAGGGACCCCAGGAAGCCCGGCCCGGCCACAGGGGAGGGGAGAGGGGGGAGGGGAGGGGGGAGGGCTTGCCACAGGCCCTCACACTCACACTCGGGGTGCAGCAGGAGCAGGCAGTGGGAAGGTAATGATACCACCCCCCCCTTGCTCTCCTCCACAGCCCTCGGGGCCCAGGAGGGCCGGGAGGCACAGAGCACCCCCTCTTAGGCCTCTCTCTGCAACGGGAACCCGCTTTGCCTCCTCTCTGCCCCCCATCTTCTAAGCACCCCCCCCACACACACACACAGCCCAGCAAGAACGGAGAGGGAGGGTGTAAAATTCACACCCAGCGCCCTCTGACTGGCGTGGGGGGGGTATGGGGCTCCCCAGAGCCCGGCTTCGGCGCCCTACCTTCACTCGCACCCCCGCCTGCACCCCCTCCCTCCCTCGGGGCCTCCTCGAGAGCGGGACCAGGTGAACGGAGACGGGGGTGGGGGGGGGTGGGGGGGGGACTCACCACCCCACCCACCCACCTTTGGGGTCTTGATGCTCCAGGAAACCCTCCACCACTGAGCTAACTCACGAGCTAACTCAGGCATGGTGAGTGGTCCCTAGCAAGCGGGGGCGGGGGGGAACCTCAAAAATATTCTCCTGGAGCTGGGCCGCGGGGAGGAGAGGGCTGAGGACGGGATTTAGATCGGGTGCGGACCGATCTGATAGCAAAGGCTCTGGGTGCTTCTGCGGGCGGCTTATCTGCGGCTTCTGACTCCAGACTCAGGAGGGAAACAAACTCCTGGGGTGGGGTGCGGGGGGCTTCCGTGGAGGAGTCCCAATCGTGGGGGGACTGTGGCAAAAGGAACGGTGGGGGGGCTTCCTCCAGGGAGGAGGGGGGAGGGAAAATGAGGAAGGAAAAGGAAAGAAAGAGGGAGGGAGGGAGGGAGGGAGGGAGGAAGGCCTTGTGCAGAAGCAAAGCCTACCAGTCCCGCAGGCAATAATTTCCTCTCGGGCTTGGGGATATCAGGAGCCGGGCCCTTAGAGGAGGAGGCCCCGCGTTCACCACCCGCCCTGGCCTCCGGGACCACCCATCCCCTAAAACCCCGGGGCTAACCCCATTTCTCATCCTCAGGCCAGTGGGCCTCGTGAGGTCCCCGGGAAGGGTCTAGAGCGAGAGGCGCTGTGCTGGACAGACGGACAGGCCGGCAGCTCGCCAGGCCCAGGTGCGCGCGTGCCCGCCCGCAGCGCGGAGGAGGGAGGAGGCATTTGTGGCAGGCACTGCTGGAGGAGGCAGGTGCGGGGAGCAGGCTCAGATAAGGCGGCGGCGGGCGGAGGGTGATGGAGCCTGTGGTTTATTGCTATGCACCAGCGGAAATTTACTGACCCAGCAAATCCAATATTCCTGAAGCACCCCAGGAGGACGCGGACCCGCCAGCCGGCCGGGACGCGGGAGAACGCGGGAGCGGACCCAGCATCCAGAGGGCCCGGGCGCCCAGGGACCTCCCCTGCCTCCCCGTCCCCACCCCTGCACCCGGCCCAGGCCAGGAGGAAGAGGAAAAGGTGAGGAGAAGCCCAAGGAGCACTCAGCACTGTCCGCAGTCCAGGAGGTGGTTGGAGACGCCGGGCTTTGTGGCTCCCGCCTGTCATCCCAGCTACTCAGGGGGCTGAGATCTGAGGATTGCAGTTCAAAGCCAGCCTAGGCAGGAAAGTCCATGAGACTCTGATCTCCAATGAAGCACCAGAAAACCAGTAGTGGTGCTGTGGCTCAAGTGGTAGAGCGCCCGCCTCGAGCTGAAGAGCTGAGGGATATTGTCAGATGCCCCGTGATCCTTTCCCGGCTCTGCCTTGGGTCAGGGGTCTTTGCCTGTCTAAGACCCCCCCGGGGCAATCAGGTGCTGGGAAATCCCCAGCCCTTGGCCCATGCTTAGGGAATCTGAAAGGAAACCAACGGTGCGTCTCCTCCGCCCTCAACAGCCCTGCGCCTGTGTGCAGTGGAGACACTCCGCCGGTCCTTCTTCTTGTTGCCCACCAGGCTCAGCCAGCCACCAAACCACAGCGGGGCTCACGGCCCAGCCTGCGGCTCAGAGACTGCGGCATCCCCCCCCACCCCGGTCCCAAGAGACACTTCCATATCCAGGGCCTCCCCTCCCTCCCCCACCAGGGCACCCCTCCCCTCCCCTGGCCCAACTCTGCGTCATCTGGGCAGGAGGTGTGCAGCTGTTTGTGCCCAGGACACACGCACTGAGTGAACAGGCACACATAACGAATGAATGAATGAATGAATGAATGTGCACAAGTACGAATGAATGCACGCAGGTGTGAATGAATGATGCATCCTCTACTTAGAAGGCTGTGTTCAGACCCGCCATCCCGCACGCCCCGGGAGCCTCTGCACACGGGCTGTGGGGTCGCACAGGGTGACCCCAGAGCCCCCACCGGCCCTGGCCAGCACCCGAGAGTGATCTACCGTGTATGTGTGTGTGTGTGTCTGTCTGTCTGTCTTCTGGTACCAGGGGTTAAACTCTGGGGCCTGGGCGCTGCTGTCCCTTAATCCTTTCCCCAGCTCAAGGTTGGTGCTCTACCACTTGAACCACAACTCCCCATCTGGCTTTTTGCTGCTCACGTGGACAGAAGACTCTCACGGACTTTCCTGCCCGGGCTGGCTCTGAGCCCTGAGATCCTCAGATCTCCGCCTCCTGACCAGCTGGGATGCTAGGTGTGACCCGCGGGCGCCCGGCCGCGTGGTGAAGGTGGATGAGCGAATGGCTGTGCCCGGGCGCTGGGGACCCCAGCGGGAGCCCCGCAGGGCCCAGCCCGGCTCCCGCATTGGCGGAGGCCAGCTCACACTACTATTTTAAGCTCCGCAGGCCGGGCGCGAAGCGGCCAGCGACCGGGGCAGGAAGGAGAAACGCTGATTCACTGAAGAATCTGACCTGGGGAGCCCTCAGCAGGGGCACGGGTCACCCCAACACCAGCCCTGCCCTGCGGGGCCCGGAAATTCCCAATCCACACCCTCCCAGCCGCCACCACCACCAGGGAAAGTGAGTCACGTCTGGTACCGAGCACGCCCAGATTCCATTTCTGAATGTGACCCCCACCCCCAGCTCCCCTGCAAGGTGGACAGCCGGGCGCCGGGGGCTCCCGCCTGGCATCCCAGCGACTCAGGAGGCTGAGATCGGAAGATCTGGGTTCAAAGCCAGCCCGGGGCAGGAAAGTCCGTGAGACTCTCATCTCCCATGAACCACTCGGAAAAGGCCGGAAGTGGTGCTGGGGCTCAAAGGGGTAAAGTGCTGGTCTCATTGAGCACAAAAGAGGCTCAGGGACAGCACCCAGGACCTGAGTTCAAATCCTGGAGCTTGAACTCAGGGCCTGCACACTGTCCTTGAGCTAGCTCTGTACCACTGTGAGCCACAGCTCCACTTCCAGTTTGGCCGGGGGGGCGGGGGGGGGGGGGTGTCAAGAGTCCCGCGGGCGTTCCTGCCTGGGCTGACTTTAAACTGCGATCTTCAGCTCTCAGCCTCCTGAGTAGCTGGGATTACAGGCGTGAGCAACGGCGCCCGGCTCCCATTCGCCACCCTTGAGCAGGGGAGTGTCAGCCAGGCTGGGCTGACAGAAGAGCCTAATGAAGAGAAATGGGGGAGGACCGAGAGAGGGAAGGCAGACCGCCTCTCTGGAGGGGGGGCCCCACCTTCTAGGGCCTTCTGTGCGTCCCGTGCAGATCAACGGAGCATGGAGCTTCCGGGGTCTGCCTCTGCTGCTCAGACGCGCCCCGCCTGGCATCGGCCCCTGGTGCTGACCACGTCTCCCACCCTGCAGCTCAGCTCCCGACTGACTGTCGCAGCCCCAGGGATGGTGCGTGGCTGTGCTCAGCTCTGCGCCCGCCTGCCCCAGTTCTGGGCTTCAATTAGCTTGTGCTCTCCGGCCTGGGGCCTCCACAGGCTCCTGGCCCAGTTTCAGAGCCACCTGCCAAGGCCCGAGGCTGGCCTCCCTCCAGCCCTCTCCTCCCGGAGGCCCTGCCGGGGGACGCGCCCGCTGCGTCCCGGCTGCCCCACCAGCTACCAAGACCCATCGGCGGCACGAACGGGGCTCGTGTCAAGTCTCCGGCAGCAGCAACTGTAGCTGGGCATGCGCCTGCTGCTCAGTAGGTCCTGCCTGGTAGGCGGATGGATGGGTGGATAGACGGAGGGATAAATGGGTGGACAGGTGGATGAATGGGTGGATGGTTGGGTGGATAGACGGAGGGATAAATGGGTGGGCGGGTGGATGAATGGGTGGATGAATGGGTGGATGGATGGATGGATGGATGGATGGATGGGTGGGTTGGGTGGATGAATGGATGAGTCGATGAATGCACGGGTGGATGGGTAGATGGATGGGTGGATGGATGGATGGATGGATGGATGGATGGATGGATGGATGGATGGATGATGGATGGGTAATGAAGTGGCTGGATAGATAATCTAGCCCAGGCATTCATTGTTGGCAAATTTAAAGAGGAATCTACAGACAGAGGAAAGGGAAAGCGCTCACACACACTACCAAAAATAAGGGGGCTCCAAGCCTAGGGTCCGAGCCTAGTCTCCACCCTCACCAATTTCCAGAATTAGCAAACAAGTAGTTTCTTGTCCCATTAACAGAGTGACTACAGCAGAAAGATGCCCGGCTTGGGTGGGTGGGTGGATGGAGGGGTGGATGGATGGATGGATGAGTGGGTGGATGGGTGAGTACATGGATGGGTAGGTGAGTTCATGGATGGGTGGATGGACGGATGAATGATAGATTAGTTGGTGACTAAGTAGATGGGTGAATGGGTGAATGGATAGATGGATGATGGATGGGTGGGTGGGTGGGTAGGTGGAGATAAATGGGTGCATGAATGGGGTAAGTGGATAGGTGGATGGACGGAGGGAGGGATGGAGGATGGATGGATGGTGGATGAGTGGAAATTGAATGCGTAGATGGAGGGAGGGAGGGACAGAGGGAGGATAGATGGATGGATGGGTGGATGAATGGATGAGTGGATGGATGGGTAGTGGATGGGTGGATAAATGGATGGTAGGTAGATGGATAGGTGGATGGATGGATGGAGGATTGATGGATGGATGGGTGGATGGAGGGGTGGATGGATGGATGGTGGATGGGTGGATGAATGGATGAGTGGATGGATGGGTGGTGGATGGGTGGATAAATGGATGGTGGATGGGTGGATGGATGGATGGTGGGTGGATGGATGGTAGATGGATGGATGATGGATGGATGGGTGAATGAATGGGTGGATGGGTGGATACATGGATGGAGGGGTGGATGGATGGGTGGTGGATGGGTGGATAAATGGATGGTGGATGGATAGATGATGGATGGTGGATGGATGGATAGGTAGATGCATAGGTGGATGGATAGATGGATGGAGGGTGGATAGATGGGTGGATGGGTGGATAGATGGAGGGTGGATAGATGGGTGAGTGGATGGATGGAGGGTGGGTGGATGGATGGTAGATGGATAGATGGATGGATGGATGATGGATGGATGGGTGAATGAATGGGTGGATGGGTGGATAGATGGGGGGTGGATAGATGGGTGAGTGGATGGATGGAGGGTGGGTGGGCAGGTAGGTGGAGGTCAGTGGGTGCGTGGATGGGTGGGTGGGTGGTGGTGGAGTAGGAACTGATAACTAACTTCCCTGGGTCGCTGCCTCCAGCAGGCGTCCGGACAGGCAGCGCCCTCTCTGTTCTGTCAGGCTGTCAGGGGGGCGGGCAGGCCCTGCCCAGATCCTGCCACCTTCCCGCCCATTACTCACAGCCCCCCCGAAAGTGTGAGGTTCCCTCCACGGCCCTCAAGACACATGCACGTGCACCAGCAATGCACGACGGACGGACGGACGGACGGACGGACGGACGGACGGACGGACGGTGCCCCTCACACCACACTTGAGATCCTCTCACGCCCCCAATGTCTGTTTCAGGTGATCAAACTCAGCCAGATGGGGAAACTGAGGCCCAGAGCGCTGATGTCACGGGACCCGTGTGTGTCTGGGGTTGGTGTGTGCGTGCGAGCGTGCGCATGTGTGCACACCAGTCCTGTGCCTTAAACTCAGGGCCTGGGTGCTGTCCCTGATCTTTTGCTCAAGGCTGGTGCTCTACCACTTGAGCCATAGCGCCACTTCTGGCTTTTTCTGGTACATTAATGGAGATCAGTCTCATGGACTTTCCTGCCCGGGCTGGCTTTGAACTGCGATCCTCAGTGCTCAGCCCCCTGAGTAGCGGGGATGGCAGGTGTGAGCCACGGGCGCCCGCCCAACAGGAGGCCAACCATGTTGAACCTCCAGCCCCCCCATCAACAGTGCCCTAATTAACTCCGTCTGCTAATTGGCCCGAACACTGAATGGGTGTTGCTGAGTAAATTAGTGAATTCACGAATCAGGGCTCTGATGATCATTTTATTATGAAGAATAACTCTCTATTAACCTAAGAAGAGACCCGGGGACGCCAGGCTGGCTCCAGAGTGTCCAGGTCCAGTCACAGAGCGCCTGGCTGAAGCCCCCACTCGCTGTGGGGGCTGGCGGGACACAGTGGCCAGGAAGAGGGGGGTCAGCCCCCCAAAACCAAAGAACCCCAGTGCAGGAGATTGTGCCAGGACCCCCCAATGAATTCATCCACCACGGCTTCCATTTGCCTTGATCTGCGGGGCCCTCGGGTGGACGCCTCCCACGCAGTGGGTGGTGGCCGCGCGTGGGTCAGGAGAGCAGGTTTTAAGCACAGAAGGCATGCGCGCGTCGGGACTGGAGGCGGGCGGGGGTCCCAGAGCCACGGACGCCTGTGGCCCCCCCAACTTTGCCTGAGCCATGTCTCACAGAGGAAGGAGGGAGGGAGGGGGAGAGAGGGAGGGGGAGAGACTTCACCGTCTGGCTTTGTGCAACAGTTCTGGGGGGGGTCAGGGCTGCCTCCCCACCCCACCCCCCCATCTGGGTGGGGTGATAACTCGATAGCTCACAAGCGTGCTGGGACCTGGGCTGCCTGTCCTGGGGAGCAAAGCCCTTTCCAGGCATGAACTGTGGAGACACACCCCTTCCCCCCTCCCCACCCCCCTGCACCTGGCCCAGAAGCTGGGCCTAGCTGCGGGACGCACGCACGCATTTGGCCTCCAACACTGAAGGGTACTTAGGGGTCCTCAAAAGGCCCTGCAGGCTGTGAGGGGGGGCGGGGTGAGCCTGTCCGTTCTCTGGGGTGTGGGAAGGCTCTAACTAAGGCATCCGCCCTTAGGGTGCTTGTTTGCAAAAGGGGACAGCAGGCCTGGTGCCGGTGGTTCCCGCCTGTCATCCCAGCGACTCAGGAGGCTGAGATCTGAGGATCTCGGTTCAAAGCCAGCCCGGACTGGAAAGTCCGTGAGACTCTGATCTCCAGTGAACCACTAGAAAACCAGAAGTGGTGCTGTGGCTCAAGTGGTAGAGCGCCCACCTTGAGCTGAAGAGCTGAGGGACAGTGCCCAGGCCCTGAGTTCAAGCCCCACGGCCGACACAAAAAAAGTGGGGGGGGGGTGGACAGCAGGACCCCAAGTCTGGAGCGCACGGAATCTGAACGGGCACCCCTAGCCTGTGCGTCTCCCACTTGAGGGCTGCAAGCAACACGTGTTGGCTTTAAAAACAAAAGCCTGCCTGGCGGGCGCAGAACTATCTGACGGATTCGATGGGAGAAAATCAGCTCCCCCCATTGAGCCAGGCATGCACCCACGGACAGGCTTCTGCCCGGCCCGCCTCCCTCCCGGGCAGCCCCCAAAACGGACACCTCACACCTTTGTGTGTCTGAGGACGGGGCTCCGGCTTCCCAGGGGCCGGGCTGAGCCTGGGGCGGGAAGCTGGCAGGAGAGAGCTGTTAGCGACGGAGACAGGTGAGTGGGGCAGGTGGGGGCTGGGGGAGCAGAGGCCACCAGGCGGGGGGGGGGGGCGCGTGGACGTGGCCCCTTCCTTCCTGGGTGACTTTGTGCGGTGCCTGCCTGTCTGGGCCCAGGAGGAAGGCAGGATGGGGGCTGCGGGGTTGCCACCAACCATCAAATCCCCCCAGGCCTATTTCCAGCTCCCTCGGAGTCCGGAAAGTTCCTGTCCAAAGCCACCGTCCCTCGGGGGAGGAATTCGGGGCACGCAGGGGGGCCACACACATTCCTCGGCGGAGAAACCTAGCGAATAGCTCTCATTCCTCCGTGCTCCCGGGAAAACCACATCAGAGGGGGGCGGCCGGCTCGTGGGGGGGGAGGGGGGGAGAGGAGGGTCCGTCTCTGCCATCGGCCCCCACCCCTGCCCTGCACAGCCACAGGGAGAGGCCGAGACCCTCCTGTACCTCGCCACCCCCCCACCCCCCTTCCCAGACACACCTCTTCCTTGTACCACTACTGGGACCTGAACTCGTGGCCTTGGCTTCTAGTGAGCTTTGTGCTGGCGGCTGGCATTCTACCATCTGAGTCACAGCTCCACACAGATCAACCTCTCTCTGTCTCTGTCTCTCTACCTCTGTCTCTCTCTGCCTCTGTGTCTGTCTGTGTGTCTGTCTGTCTCTCTGTCTCTGTCTTTCTGTCTCTGTGTCTGTCTCTCTGTCTCTCTGCCTCTGTCTCTGACTATGTCTGTCTGTGTGTCTCTGTCTTTATCTCTGTCTCTCTGTGTCTGTGTCTGCCTCTGTCTGTCTGTCTGTCTGCCTCTGTCTCTCTCAATCTCGTACTAATCCTGGGGGCTTGAACTCAGGGCCCGAGCCCTGTCCCTGAGTTTTTGGGGCTCAAGCGCCACTTCCGGCTTTTTGATGATACACTGGAGAGAAAACTCTCCGGGACTTTCCTGTCCCAGGTGGCTCCAAACCCTGATCGTCAGATCTCAGCCTCCCAAGCAACTGGGATGACAGGCGTGAGGGCCGGTGCTGGGCTAAGTGCAAAGGCAGCTGGTCCCACCACGGATCCCGCCTGACGGGGAGAAGCAGAGTGGCAGGGAGATGCTGCCCGGCCTCTGGGTCACTTTTTGGTCACTTTGGTCACTTTTCCATTGCAGTTAAACCATCAGTCACCTTGACCGAAAGCGGCCAGGACGGTATCTGGCCACTGTGGTCCTCGGTCGTACAATAAACCCAGGAGGGGCCTGGTCCGCGGCCGCTGCCGGTCCACGGCACGCAGCGCAGGCCACGTTCCTCGTGTGTCCCGGGACGGGGCCCCGGGGACCCCCGCCGTCCCCACCCCAGACGTGTGAGACACTCACCCCTCCCTGCACGCATCCCAGAGCACCGCACACCCCGCACACGGCCTCCGCCCACCCTCCCCACAGCCACGCGGGGCCCGGGGCGGACCCCAGGGCTGGGGGTGTCAGCAGGCCGACTAAGAAGCACCAGTTAGAGGGAGACACTGGGAGAGAGCGAGGGAAGGGGAGGCTCTTGGGCTGGGCAGGTGGCTCAGTGGTAGAGCGCTCGCCTGGCATGCACGAAGCCCTGGGTTCGAATCCTCAGCATCATATCTACAGAAAAAGCCCAAAGTGGCGCTGTGGCTCAGGTGGAAAAGCGCCCGCCTGGAGCCAAAGAAGCTCAAGGACAGCGCCCAGGCCCTGAGTTCAAGCCCCACAACCGACCAAAAAAAAGGGGGGTAGAGCAATGAGTGCCACAGGCCATCAGGACCCCCGGGGGGGACCCCCACAGGGTCCTCGGGGTCAATGTGACAAGAGGCGGGTCCTAATTCCTAGACTAAGGACACACAGCTGCAGCTAGAGAAAGACACAGGCTCAGGGAAGAGCTCACCTGTGCAGGGCAGGGAGGAGGAGGTGGCAGGGATGAGGGCCTGGAGGCAGAGCATCAGAGCCGGGCCGATCTGCACCGGCGCCAGCGGCAGAGGGGACTAAAGGCAGGCTCCTCCATACACAAGCGTCTGTGAGTTGGGGTCTCTCGGTCACAGGGCTTGTGTCCGGTGATCGATGTGGCTGTCCTGTGCTATGGGGGGGGCCCCCCGAGGCCAGGGGGAGACCAGGCCACACGTCTGACGTGAGTGCTGAGCTAGGGGCCCCAGCCCGTCCCCCTGCCCCCCACAGATCCACCAGACTCGAGGTGGCTCCCGGCAGTGGCGTTTCAGTACCAAGGCGTGAGAGAAAAATGGCTGCTGGGGAAAGCTCTTTGGGAAAAGTGGCGTCTGGAGTCGGGAGGGTTGTTTTCCCCCCTGAGTATGTGTTACGCGGCGACCCCAGTCTGGACAGATGTGTGCGTCCATCTGTCTGTCTGTGTCCAGCTGGACACAGGCGGGAAACAGGAAATGGTACCACGCCCGTCTCCATGGGAAATACTGAGCCCTGGCGCGGATGGCCTGAATATATCAAAAGGCTCTGGAACGTTCCTTGCCACTGGCAGAAACGAGATAGATGGGGATGAGGGGGGCCGCCAGGTTGGGGTGATAGGCGTTGAGCGCCTTTCACGTGCCGTCTGCTGGAGCTATTCTTCCCACATGGAGCAGGGAAACTGAGGAGGAGCTTTGTTCAAGATACCCCTGGGAACCCCCCAGCACGCCCCCCAACACCCCTGAACACCAACCCTCACCTGCAGCTCCCTCTACCATGCAGACAGGGCCTAGGACAGGAGGCATCCACCACCCACTGGGTGTGGCCTAGCGGGAGGAAGTTAGGTCACTGGAGGCGTGGCCCAGCGGGAGTGAGTTAGGCCATTGGGGTGGGGCCTAGTGAGAGGAAGTTAGGTCATTGGTGGCAGAGTGTAGTGGGAGGGAGCTAGGATGTTCGGGGGTGGAGCCTAGCGAGAGGGTGCTAGGCCATTGGGGGGGGGCAGGGCTGGCAAGAGGAAGTTAGGTCACCAGCATTATAGCCTTCAAGGGGATTGGGTCCCCGCCCCTTCCTGTCTATCTCTACTTCCTGGCTGAACAGCCTCCTCCCCCATGAGCTCCAGACATGATTTCCTGTCTCTCCACCACCCAGGACGCCATGCCCCGGCTACCACAGAATGAACCCTCCAGAACTGTGGAGCTCAAACTAACCTTTTCCCTATTAAGCTGATCGGCTGAGGGATTTTGTGATGGGAATACAAAGCCGACTCGCACCAGAGAAGAAGAGAATTAATGGACATCGGAGCCAGAACTAGAAGTCAGTGTTTCTCATCTCCAGGGTGCCACCTCTGTTCCCCCACCCCAGGGCGGGCCCCCCTTTCCTCTCAGAGACACCAGACTCCATCAGACCTGACCCAGGCTGGAGACCGGCCTGCCCGGGTCAGCCAGGACAGAGTCTGTATGCAGCAAGAACACAGTGCTGGGGGGCCGGGGGGCTGTGCCCTGGGTACTCAGCTTTCTCCTCCCTGAAGACACTCCCTAAAAAACGTCCCATCCAGGCCCAGAGCCCGTGGCTCCCGCCTGTCATCCCGGCTACTCAGGAGGCTGAGATCTGAGGATCGGGGTTCAAAGCCAGCCCAGGGAAGGAAAGTCCATCAGACGCTTATCTCCAATAAGCCATCAGAAAACTGGAAGTGGCGCTGTGGTTCAAGTGGTAGAGCGCCAGCCTTGAGCTGAAGAGCTGAGGGACAGCGCCCAGGCCCAGAGTTCAAGCCCCAGGACCAACAAGAAAACTCCGAGGCCTAGGAGCCCACCCATGGGCCCGGAGGACCCGCAGAGCCCCACAGCCAGGCCTACAAACCCGTGCAACTGCTTTGGAAAAGAGGGAAGAACAAAGTAGAATTGTATACACCTCTATTTCACTCTGTCATAGACCCATCGAAATGGATTTTAGCAGCAAAGACAGAACGGAACCTTCATCGAAGCATTTTTTTAAATTACCCCAAATCGGGAAAACTACCCAAAACACTCAGCAATGCCGCTAAATCCTGTCTACGGACAGGCGCCCGGTGGAATACTACACAGCAGTGAAAAATGACGAGCCACAGCCACCCGCAACGCGGACCCATCTCGTTTTGTCTTATATGCTCTTTTGAAAAGGCAGACACTGACATATAAAGCGGGCTGTAGGACCCCAGCTCTGAAGTTTCCCAGCAAAGCCATGGTCTATGGCTAGCAGGCCGGTGGGGAGACCCTGGCCCCGTTTGGGGGGTGCCGGTGCCATCTTGCCAATCTGGTCCCTGAGAAAGGCTTGCTTTGTAAACCTTGCTCGAGTTCTACGTGTTTGTGGGGGGCGGGGTCCTTCCCGTCCCTGCCATCCGCCCTGGCCCCCCACCCCGGCCCTCTCCCAGACAAAGGGACGGGGCACGCGCTGCCCCCAGCCCACCCTCGATGGCCGCTGTGCTTTTCCATCGCGGAGGAGAAGCGATGAAGCAATCTCCCAGGAATGATCCAGGCTCCGCTTTGATCCTATTCTTAGCAAAAACCTCATTAATCAGTAATAAATCCTGCCCGAATGAGCGGAGGCTGCCCTGCGTGGCGCGCGTGGCTACGGACGGGCCGGGCCGGCGCGTGCAAGGGCTGCGCGCGGCCAACCAGAATCCCCCGTCCCCTGCACTGAAGTTCATTCATGCTGCGGCCGTCTGGAAGGCTGGCCGGCTGGCCGGAGGCCTGCCCGATGCCCAGCCCGCCCCCCGCCCGCCCTGGGCTGAGCGGATCCCTGGAGCCTGTGGGTCCCCATCCTTGGAAGGCCACCACGGAGCAATCGCCCACGGGGAGAGAGCCGGGAATTAAACCAAACCAGGGCCCCGGTGGCTCACACCTGTCAAATCCCTGCAACCCGGGAGGCCGAGATCGGAGGATCGGGGTTCGAGGCCAGCCCCGGGGCAGATTAAATCCGGGAGACTCTGAGGTCCAATGGACCGGCAGAAAGCTGGAAGGGGAGCCATGGCTCAAGGGGTAGAGCGTCAGCCTGGAACACCAAAGCTAAGGGACAGCGCCCAGGTCCTGAGTTCAAGTCTAAGTACACACACACACACACAGCCTGAGACACCCCCACCCCAGCATCGAGAGGCCGCGGGGCGGTGGACTAGGCTGGGGCCTCCGGGCTGGGACCTCTGGGCTGGGGCCTCCGTGTGTGAGGACTCTGGGGCCTGGTGCCCTTCACCCCTCAGAGGAGGAGGAGGATGGGGAGCAGCGGTGGAGGCCCCCCCCAGCCCGCCAGCTGTCCCTGCACCAAGCAGATCTCCACAGGGAAGCATTTCCTGAGCTCTGGGAGCTGACCGACCCCAGGGGCCCAGGGTGCAACCTGAGAGCCCCATGTGTGGCAGCTCCCCAGCGCCCGGTGCCTCCCCTCCCCCCCCCCCCTCCAGACAGCTCCGGGCATCAGCGGAGGCAAAAGCCAGGCCGAGGAAGAGAGAAACAGGGCCGGCCGGGTGTGGAGGAGACCAGAGAGAGCGCTAGGCACAAAACCCAGTGACCTCCACGCCCACTTCGGATGCTCCCTTGTGGTACAAGAGTTACGGCAAATGCCCACCAACCAGGTGTGGTAGCTCACGCCTGTAATCCCAGCGACTTGGGAGACAGAGATCAGACGTGTCCAAGTGGAAAGCCAGCCTAGGCCCAAAGCAATAAGATGGACCAATAAGATGGACGTAGTGGCCGTTACTGTGGTCCAACAGAACATCTAAAGCAGGAGGGCCCGAATTCAAGTCCAAGGCCCCCAGAAACTGATCACAGAGAGCTGGTGCTAACCCCAGCTTCTGCTGCTCTTCCTTCCTTCCTTTTGGCCTTGGGGCTGCGGGCTGGAAGCCAGGTTCGAGGCGCACGCCTGTAATCCCAGCTTCCAGTAACAGCTACTCGCCGTTTTTCTAGGAAGATCTCAAGTTCAAAACCAGCAGAAAGCGGCAAGTGCGGGGCTGGGAAGGTGGCTCAGGGATAGAGCACTCGCCTCGCATGCATGAGGCCCTGGGTTCGGTTCCTCAGCTCCACATACGCAGAAAAAGCCGGAAGGGAGGCTGTGGCTCAAGTGGTAGAGCGCCAGCCTTGGGCCAGAGAGGCTCAGGGACAGCGCCTGGGCCCCGAGTTCAGGACTGGCACATGCGCACATGGATTGTTCACTCATCGACCACTGATGGCCAGGGAGCTGCAGCTGCCAGTGATGGCTGCCCAGCCTCGTAGGCCGCCCGGGGACGCGGCTCTCGGCCTCGGCCTGGGGCCTTCACCGCCCCGAGCTCACCCACATCCACTGAGGGGTGTGTGTGTGTGTGTGTGTGTGTGTGTGTGTGTGTGCGCAACTGACTGCCAGCAAAATGTCAGACTGGAGGCGTGGCTCGAGCGGTAGAGGCTAAGCCTCGCATGAGCACAGGCCCTGAGTTCGAGCCCCTGTCCCGGCACTCACGTTGACATGGGCACTCGGAGGGGACCAGGGGTTGGGGGGCTGTCCAGGCCAGTCAAGCCTCCCCACTGTGTGGCCCTATCTGACAAGTGAGGACCTATGGCCCAGACCAGGGGGGTTCCCTGCCCAGCCTTGCGGGGGGGGGTGTGGATGGGGCAGAGCGGGTCTGTCCCCCCTCCGGCCTCCACGGCTGACGCCCCCCGGGGGGGGGGAGGGAGGGAGCAAGAAACTTTACCCTTCAAGATGCCAGAGCCCTTAGCTCAGCGCGATTAAAGCGTGAAGGGAGGGGGGGCAGGCAGAGGCCCTGGGAGAGCCCCGCGGGGGGGGACCGGCCGGGGGGCCGGGGGAGGGCCAGGGGCACCGTCAGCGCGCACCCCACCTCGGCTCTGCAGCCAGCCGCACCAGGACGCGGCCTCGTGCGCACAGGGGGTGTCTGTGACCCGAGTCACCAAGGCCCCAAGGGGACCCGGCGAAGGGGAGCTCAGACCAGCCCTGCCGGGACTCCCAGCACCCTGGGCCCCCGGGGCGCCCGCGTGGACAAACCGCCATCCCGCACGAGACCAGGCCGCATAGGCGGCTCACGCCCGCAATCCCAGCTCACGCCCGCAATCCCAGCTCACGCCCCCAATCCCAGCTCACGCCCGCAATCCCAGCTCACGCCCCCAATCCCAGCTCACGCCCCCAATCCCAGCTCACGCCCCCAATCCCAGCTCACGCCCCCAATCCCAGCTCACGCCCGCAATCCCAGCTCACGCCCGCAATCCCAGCTCACGCCTGCAATCCCAGTGGCTTGCGGGGTGGTGAGGGAGGGTGGGGGTGGGGAGGGGGCCGCGGCGGGGGGGGGGGGGGAGGGGGGCGTTTGTCTCTGCTCCCGGCTGCTTTGTGATGGCTGACAGCCCCCCTCCTCCCCTCCCCTCCTCCCATTTTTCTATTTTCCTGCTGTGGGGGAGGGGAGGCCAGCGATGCAGAACAAAAGCTTGGGTTCCTTTATCTGGGCGCCCAACCCCCCCCCCCCCCGCACCCCGAATCACGCGGGTGGGGTGGGGACACAGGCCGAAGGCAGGGCCGCTGGGCCCCAGCGTGAGGAGGGACGGGGCTGGGGGGGCCTGGGGGTCTCTGGGGGGATTTGGGGGTCTTGCCGTGCACTGGTGTACATTGCCCGGCGTCCACCACGTGCCCCGGGGGCCATGGTGGGTTCCAGACTTTTCCAAACTGGAACTGGGGGTGGGGGTGGGGAGCCTGGGGTCAGAGGTGAAAGGTCGCCAGGTGAGGTTTGAACCTGATCCATTATCCTCCCCTCCCCCTGCGCCCCATTAGGCCCTCCACCCACAGAACATTCCAGCGGCCAGCACTTAGGCCAAACCCAGGCCAGGCGTGGTTGCTCACGCCTGTAGTCCCAGCCCATCCAGCAGCCGGGGCCCTGTCCACCGCACCTCGCTTCCGTCTGCTGGGGGAGGGGGGAGACGCTTCCAGCAAGGCAGGGTCCCGGCTGAGAGCGGGCGCAGACTGTCCAGGGAGAGGAGCTGGCACCGCTGGGCACCGCTGGGCACCGGCTTAGTCCCGGCCTCCGGCCCGAGTCCCGGCCTCGCGGGCTCCTCCCCGCTCACCCCTGCCCCCCACACCGTGGAGTCTTAATCATCAGCTGCCACCGTTAGAAAATGGGGGCTCAGACCCCTGCGCCCTGGCAGGGCCCGGGGCCCCAAGCGGGAGCCCCAAGCGGGGTGCGGGGCCCCCGTGTCTGGGAGCCGAGTCGCGGGCCCGCGGCTCCAGGCAGAAGGGGCCTCGCGAGCGGACTGGGGCGCAGATGCTGACAGCACCCCTGCGTGTCGATTTAAAACAAAGAGAATCGTGTGCTCCCGGTGGTGCTCAGGCACGGGCTGCCCGGCCCGGCCATGGCTGCAGCTCCCACGTCCTTCCGCGGGGTGAAGCAGAAGGTGGAGGAGCAGCAGGGGGAGGAGGGGGGAGGAGAGGGAGGAAGGAGGAAGAGGAGGAGGAGGAGGAGGAGGAGGAGGGGGTGGAGTAGGGGGAGAGGGGAGGAGGGGCGGGAAGAGAGAGAGGAAAGGAGGGGGAGAGGAGAGGAGGAGGAAGAAGGGAGGGGGAGCAGGCCGAGGAGGAAGGAGAGGGGGAGGAGGAGGAGGGGAGGAGGAAGGGGGGAAGGAGAAGAGGAGGGAGGAGGGAGGGGAAGAGGGGAAGAGGGAGGAGGGGAGGAGGGGAAGGAAGAGGGAGGAGGGAGAAGGGAAGAGGGCGAGGAGGAAGGAGGGGGAGCAGGAGGAGGGGGAGCAGGAGGAGGGGGAGGAGGAGGAGGGGGAGGAGGGAGATGGGGAGTTGGAATGGGGGCGGGAGTCAAGGTGGGTCTGGAGGAGGGGGGTCGGGTCCACCCTGGCAGGAAGACAGCGCGGCGTGACTCCCAGACAGACACTTCAAAGTCCACCCAGGCTGGGCGCCGTGCCTCCCGCCTGCCACCCCGGCCCCTCAGGAGGCTGAGAGCTGAGGATCGCGGTTCCAAGCCAGCCTGGGCAGGAAAGTCCACAAGACTCTGATCTCCAGTGAACCACGGAAAAACCGGAAGTGGCGCCGTGGCTCAAAGGGGCAGCCAGAAAACAGAGACAAAGGTGAAGCCGCGCGAGCCCTCCGGGAAAGCCGGGCAGGCGGGCACGCGGGTGTGGGTGTGTGTCCATGCATACACACACCCGCCGTGTGCACACCCAGTGCACACATGCCCACGTGAGCCTGTGTCCACACTGGTGTCTGTGTGTTCACGCATGTGCCGTGCATGCTTAGCTGGGTGTGCACACGCTTGTGCAAGCCACGTGTGCACCTGTGCGTGTGCACACACGCGTCCTGCAGCGTGGGAAAGCACACACAGGCCGAGTGCATGTCTGCAGCTGACCCCAGGAAGCGCCAGCAACGCCGATCCAACCGCGCGCGGGCTGGAGTCAGCCGGGCCCGGGAGGAAGCGCTTCATTGGGAAAAAATGTTGACAGGAGTCTGGTGTCAGCGGAAGGAAGGACGGACGCGGCCGGCGGCCGGGCCAGAGGCTTCCTGGAGGGGCAGGCGTGCGGAGGGAACGGCGGGCGCGGCAGCATCTGCATCTGCAGTCGGGATTGAGTTCAGGGCTCCCGCAGAGCCTGCGACTTGGCGCGGCCAAGGGGGTCTGGGACGGGGATTAGCAAGGCGGCCCCCCCCCCACGAAGCAGGGGTGAGAGCCCCCCCAACACACCAGGCCCTCACTGACGGTGGGAAGGAAGCCAGCACGGCGGAGCTCCCCCCCAGGGCCGGGCACCAAGCCTGCCTTTCTCCATCCGCCCCGCGCTGCACACACCTGGCCCCAAGACGCAGGAAATCACCTGTAGGGGCCCCACCGCAGAAACCAGCCAGACCCACCAGCTCCCCCATCCTCACCACCCCCCAGCAGGAAAACAAACCAACAAACAAGCAAAAAACACCAGCTGGGTGTCAGTGGCTCCTGCCTGTCAGCCCAGCGACACGGGAGGCTGGGAGCTGAGGATCGTGGGTGGAGGCCAGCCTGGGCAGGAAAGGCCGTGAGACTCTGATCTTCCTTGAACCGCCAGAAAAGCGGAAGTGGTGCTGTGGCTCAAGGGGTAGAGCGCCCGCCTTGAGCTGAAGAGCTGAGGGACAGTGCCCGGGCCCAGAGTTCAAGCCTCAGGACTGACGGGGGGAAAAAAAGAATAAACGAAATCATCAGCTTGTGGGGTGGCCTTAGCCGGGGTCCTCACCAGGCTGGGCACCCCATCTTCCCTTTGGTCTTTGAGGTGCCCCCCCCCAGCTCAGTCCACACCTCTTCCTGCTCCCTCAGCCTCCTGGAGTTGTGCCTGAGCCCCGCAGACACTGTCAGCTGTGGCTGAATGAATGATGGATGAGCCAATGAATGAATGACGTCTGCTTCCGAGGACAGCGCATTCCCAGGAATCTGCTCCCCCGGGGAGAGGGGGAGAGGCCTCCGCACTGAGCCCTGACTGCAGAAGAGGCCAATTCACACACACACACACACACACACACACACACACACACACACACACACGTACGTAGCTCCGGTCCGGAGGAACTGGGACGGGGTCCCAGGAATCTGAATTAGCCAAAGCTCCAGCTGTGTGGCAGGCCCTCGGGTCTCGGATCCCTGGTGTCTGAGACTGAGCTCCGCCCGGCACCAGGCGCGATGGAGGTCGGAAAGGACGCTGGAGAGAGAGCGCCCAGCTTTTTTATGTGTGGTCGGTCGTGGGTCTTGAACTCAGGGCCTGGGCGCTGTCCCTCAGCTCTTCAGCTCGAGGCGGGCGCTCTACCCCTTGAGCCACAGCGCCACTTCCCGTTTTCTGGTGGTTCATGGGAGATCAGAGTCTCACAGACTTTCCTTCCCTGGGCTGGCTTTGAACCACGATCCTCAGATCTCAGCCTCCTGAGTAGCTGGGGTGACAGGCGGGAGCCACCGGTGCCTGGCAAAAGTGCCCGGCTTTGTACCCAGGAAGCTGCTGGGTGAGTGGCACCCGAGGCCTGCCCGGCAGACTCGGGGTCCATCTCATCCTGGAGTTCAGGCTTCTCGGAGCCTCGAAGGACCCTGCTGAGTACCAGCGGCCCGGGGCCAGGACAAAACCTGTCCTGGGGGAGCTCACACCGGGGGCTCCTCCACCCTCCCAGCGGGAGGCCAGGCGGCGGGGAGCGGAGG
Source organism: Dipodomys spectabilis (assembly GCF_019054845.1). NCBI lineage: Eukaryota > Metazoa > Chordata > Mammalia > Rodentia > Heteromyidae > Dipodomys > Dipodomys spectabilis. The sequence goes on along the minus strand of NW_024871355.1, from coordinate 14,651 downwards.
CCCAGCCTCTTCTGCTCGGCCTCCCCTGGCCCCAGGCTGGAATCGGCCAGGGATTTCATCCATTCATTCATAGAAACCATGACTGGAGGGTGTGGCTCGGCGGAGGCGTGGCTCGGCGGGTGAGGGGAGGGATCTAACCACAGAGAGACCAAGACCGAGAGGCCCAGTACCCCTCCAATTACCCCACAAGCTGGGTTAGCCCCCCCTCCTGCTGGGCCTCCTCTAACCAGAGGCGGGAGGCCCCTCTCCCCCTCGCCACCCCCCCCCAGCCCCTGGATGGAGCCAGCACAGCTGCAGGGGGGGAGGGCTGGAGATACAACAGCTGGACAGGGGGAGAGGACCCCCACCCCCCACCCTCCACCCCGGGCCGACTCCCAGGCCGAGATGGAGAGGAAGGCGGCCACGGGGCGGGGCCCCGCTCTGAGCAGGCCGCCCAGCCTCCCGCTTCCTGCAGACACCGGGGTGTCTCTGGGGTTCACACAGCCCCACTGGCAAGGCCCTGACCCCGCCGTCCACGCGTGCCCAGGAAGGTGCCCGGCGAGACCACAGGCTGGCCGCGCTGCCCACAGACCAAGCTTGGGAATCGTGGGACAGGTCTGCGATCGAGTCTTGGTCCCACTTTTTAATGAGGCTTTGATTTCCAGCTCCCGCCGTCGTAAAGGAGGCTGAAGATGTCCACTTAGCAGGGAAGGCCTTCGAAGGCCCAGGACGGGGTCCTGGCCCCTGACAGGTACCCACGACACTGGGCCACACAGCCACGCCACGCCCTCCAGCTGGACAGCAACAATACAAATAAAAGCTGGGCTCTAGGGCTGGGCAGGTGGCTCCGTGGTAGAGTGCTCGCCTCCCATGCATAAAGCCCTGGGTTCCATTCCATGGTACCACAGACATAGAAAAGGCCGGAAGTGGCGCTGTGGCTCAAGTGGTAGAGCCTTGAGAAGAGAGAGGCTCAGGGACAGGGCCCAGGCCTTGAGTTCAAGCTCCAGGACCAGCCAAAAAAATAAAAAAGTTTAGCTCTAGCCAGCGTGGTAGCTCACGCCTGTAATCCCAGCTCCTCAGGAGGCTGGGCTACGAGGATCTCAGTTCAATGAAAGCCCAGATCCCAAAGGACTTATTTCCAGCAAAAGGTCAGAAGTAGAGGTGCGATCCGGGTGCCGGTGGCTCACGCCTGTCATCCCAGCTACTCAGGAGGCTGAGATCTGAGGATCGTGGTTCAAAGCCAGCCTGGGCAGGAAAGTCTGTGAGACTCTGATCTCCAATGAACCACCAGAAAACCAGAAGTGGGCGCTGTGGCTCAAAGTGGTAGAGCACTAGCCTTGAGTGAAAGAGCTCAGGGACAGCGCCCAGGCCCTGAGTTCAAGTCCCAGGACTGACCAAAAGGAAAGTTCAGGTCTTGGGCGTGCCAACCCCAGATGCCAGGGCCAGACGGTGGGGAGCAGGGAGCTGCCGTCGGTGTGTGGCAGCCAAGCGCCCTGCAGGGCAGAGGGGCAGAGAGGAGGGGGAGGGAGGCGTCCCCGCACGGGTGGGCCTCCCCCCGCGGCCCGGGCGGCCCGCAGCTGTCCTCCCATGCTTCATTTCTAGAATGCTCCAGATGCTTCTCATTTCTGGGCCCGGCTGCCTCTTGGGCCTCTCCTGACTCAAGGTCAGCGCCCTGTCCACCCTCGGAGGCCCCGCCCACCCCAGCCCGCACCCTCCCGCCCACCCCCCACCCCCGCCTGGCCGCTTGCTGCCTGAGACGTGGCGAAGGCCAGGCCTCCCTGCCTCCAGCCCCCAGCCCAACGCTGCCCGGGCACAGGACGGCCAGGCCCAGGCCCAGGCCCAGAGCCCAGAGTCCCACGGTTGAGCTGGGCCTGGCAGAGGTGCGGCCAGAGCACGGAGGGGAAGCAGGGGTGGGAGGGGAGGGGAGCAGGGAGGAGGCTGAGGCTGGCTAACAGCGCAGGCGTGCAATCGATGCCCGCCGCAGGCTCCAGGAAGGCGGTGGCCGTGGGGGCTTCCAGATGGGGGATCCCTGGCGGGGAGGAATCTGGGGTCACCCTCCCCCAGCCCCGCCCACCCCTCGCCCACAGAGTCCTGGGCCTCCTGGCCCGTCTCCCGGTTCACAGACTGCAGGGCTGAGGCCGGGTGTGGCTGGGGGCGCAGGGCCGGGGCGTAGGGAGCTCTCCTGCCCGTGCCGTGGGGCCCCGCGGCCCGGCCCTTTCTTCTCTGACCCCTGCCAGCCGCCACCGTGGCCGATGCCAGGCTCCCCCGCCCCGGCCATCTGGGCAGGTCGGCGCGGGCCGGGCCTGCTGGGGACGCGGGTGGCCGCTCCGTGCGGTGCCCGGGCACGGCGCCCGGTGCCAGCTCCTCCCCCGACCCTGGCAGCGAAGGGCGGAAGCGGCCCCACGCGGCCGGCGGGACGATCACATGGACGGAGAGCGCTCCAGGCCCGCCACGCACGCCGGAGCCACCGCAGGGAGCCCGGGCCTCCGCAGGAGACACCCCCCCCCCCCCCGCGTCCAGCAGGGACAGGCCCAGGGCCGCTGCGTGCAGGGGTGCGTGGGGGGCGGGCCATGCAGGAGAGCACACGTGTGTATGGAGTGTGTGTGGTGTGCAGTGTGTATGGGGTGTGTGGCGTGCAGTGTGCATGGTGTGTGTGGTGTGGAGTGTGCATGGTGTGTGTGGCGTGCAGTGTGTATGGTGTGTGTATGGCGTGCAGTGTGTATGGTGTGTGTGTGGTGTGCAGTGTGTATGGTGTGTGTGGTGTGTAGTGTGCATGGTGTGTGTGGTGTGCAGTGTGTGTGGTGTGTGTGGCGTGCAGTGTGTATGGTGTGTGTGTGGCGTGCAGTGTGTATGGTGTGTGTGTGGTGTGGAATGTGTATGCTGTGTGTGGTGTGTAGTGTGCATGGTGTGTGTGGTGTGCAGTGTGTATGGTGTGTGTGTGGTGTGCAGTGTGTATGGTGTGTGTGGTGTGTAGTGTGCATGGTGTGTGTGTGGTGTGTAGTGTGCATGGTGTGTGTGGTGTGTAGTGTGTATGGTGTGTGTGGTGTGTAGTGTGCATGGTGTGTGTGGTGTGCAGTGTGTATGGGGTGTGTGGTGTGGAGTGTGCATGGTGTGTGTGGTGTGGAGTGTGTATGGTGTGTGTGGTGTGTAGTGTGCATGGGGTGTGTGGTGTGTAGTGTGCATGGTGTGTGTGGTGTGTAGTGTGTGCGGTGTGTGTGGTGTGCAGTGTGCATGGGGTGTGTGGTGTGCAGTGTGCATGGTGTGTGTGGTGTGCAGTGTGCATGGTGTGTGTGGTATGCAGTGTGTATGGGGTGTGTGGTGTGGAGTGTGTATGGTGTGTGTGGTGTGCAGTGTGCATGGTGTGTGTGGTGTGGAGTGTGCATGGTGTGTGTGGCGTGTAGTGTGCATGGTGTGTGTGGTATGTAGTGTGTATGGTGTGTGTGGTGTGGAGTGTGTATGGTGTGTGTGGTGTGGAGTGTGCATGGTGTGTGTGGTGTGTAGTGTGCATGGTGTGTGTGGTATGTATTGTGTATGGTGTGTGTGGTGTGGAGTGTGCATGGTGTGTGTGGTGTGTAGTGTGTATGGTGTGTGTGGTGTGTAGTGTGCGTGGTGTGTGTGGTGTGTAGTGTGCATGGTGTGTGTGGTGTGGAGTGTGTATGGGGTGTGTGGTGTGCAGTGTGTATGGGGTGTGTGATGTGCAGTGTGCATGGTGTGTGTGGTGTGTAGTGTGCATGGTGTGTGTGGTGTGTAGTGTGTATGGTGTGTGTGGTGTGGAGTGTGTATGGGGTGTGTGGTGTGCAGTGTGTATGGGGTGTGTGGTGTGCAGTGTGCATGGTGTGTGTGGTGTGTAGTGTGCATGGTGTGTGTGGTGTGTAGTGTGCATGGTGTGTGTGGTGTGGAGTGTGTATGGGGTGTGTGGTGTGCAGTGTGTATGGGGTGTGTGGTGTGCCGTGTGCATGGTGTGTGTGGTGTGTAGTGTGCATGGTGTGTGTGGTGTGTAGTGTGCATGGTGTGTGTGGTGTGGAGTGTGTATGGTGTGTGTGGTGTGTAGTGTGCATGGGGTGTGTGGTGTGTAGTGTGCATGGGGTGTGTGGTGTGTAGTGTGCATGGGGTGTGTGGTGTGCAGTGTGCATGGTGTGTGTGGTGTGCAGTGTGTATGGGGTGTGTGGTGTGTAGTGTGTATGGTGTGTGTGTGGTGTGCAGTGTGTATGGGGTGTGTGGTGTGCAGTGTGCATGGTGTGTGTGGTGTGTAGTGTGTATGGTGTGTGTGTGGTGTGCAGTGTGTATGGGGTGTGTGGTGTGGAGTGTGCATGGTGTGTGTGGTGTGCAGTGTGTATGGGGTGTGTGGTGTGTAGTGTGCATGGGGTGTGTGGTGTGCAGTGTGCATGGTGTGTGTGGTGTGTAGTGTGCATGGTGTGTGTGGTGTGTAGTGTGCATGGTGTGTGTGGTGTGGAGTGTGTATGGTGTGTGTGGTGTGTAGTGTGCATGGGGTGTGTGGTGTGTAGTGTGCATGGGGTGTGTGGTGTGCAGTGTGCATGGGGTGTGTGGTGTGTAGTGTGCATGGTGTGTGTGGTGTGTAGTGTGCATGGTGTGTGTGGTGTGGAGTGTGTATGGTGTGTGTGGTGTGTAGTGTGCATGGTGTGTGTGGTGTGTAGTGTGCATGGGGTGTGTGGTGTGCAGTGTGCATGGTGTGTGTGGTGTGTAGTGTGCATGGTGTGTGTGGTGTGTAGTGTGCATGGTGTGTGTGGTGTGGAGTGTGTATGGTGTGTGTGGTGTGTAGTGTGCATGGGGTGTGTGGTGTGTAGTGTGCATGGGGTGTGTGGTGTGCAGTGTGCATGGTGTGTGTGGTGTGGAGTGTGTATGGTGTGTGTGGTGTGTAGTGTGCATGGGGTGTGTGGTGTGTAGTGTGCATGGGGTGTGTGGTGTGCAGTGTGCATGGTGTGTGTGGTGTGGAGTGTGTATGGTGTGTGTGGTGTGGAGTGTGCATGGGGTGTGTGGTGTGCAGTGTGCATGGTGTGTGTGGTGTGGAGTGTGCATGGGGTGTGTGGCGTGCAGTGTGCATGGGGTGTGTGGTGTGCAGTGTCACGCATGAGCGTGGTGGTGGGCGTCGGTGTGCAGTGTGTGCAGCGTGGGGGGTGGGCTGGGGGGGAGGGCAGGGAGGCGGGGCGCAGGCACAGGAGCGGGGCTGTGACATCTCCTTTGTTCTGTGTTCATTTCTGCGGGTGGGTGGCAATGAGGAGGACTGGGCGCGGGGCGGAGGGGGCTCTCGGAGCCGGAGGACGCGGGAGCCACGCACAGCAGCGCCGGCAGACACCAGCAGCTCACTTGTGGGACCCGGCCCCGGGCCCAGCGGTCCCTTCAATCCTGGTCAGGGGAAACTGAGGCACTGTGGCCAGCTGGGGGCCCGCGGGACCCCAGGAGACAGGCCGCTGAGCAACGCAGGGCGCTGGCAGCCGCCGTGCTGCGTGTGTGGCTTTGGACAGCTCCCGGGGTGCTCACAACCACCCCAAAGCAAAAGAAAGGGGTTGGATGCTTGGCTCAGGTGGGGTGTGCCGCCAGTGAGCAGACGCGTCGGATCCTGGGCCCAAGCTCAGAACAATCTAGAACAATACAACAACAACAAAGCAGCAGCCAGGTGCTGGCGGCTCATCCCTGACATCCCAGCTACTCAGGAGGCTGAGATGTGAGGATCGGGGTTCAGAGCCAGCCTGGGCAGGAAAGTCCGTGGGACTCTAAATCTCCAATAAACCACTCAGAAAACCAGAAGTGGCGCTGTGGCTCAAGTGGTAGAGCGCTAGCCTTGAGCTGAAGAGCTGAGGGACAGCGCCCAGGCCCAGAGTTCAAGCCCCAGGACAGGGGAAATAAAAGTGTGTGCTGTGCATCGCACACCCACGTGTGAACAGACGCACCTCTCCCAGGCAGGCGGGCAGGCGGGCGGGGGTCGGGTCCCTGCCTCGGGGGGGGGGGGGGGGGGGGCGGGGGCTGAGCTGGGATCTGGTTCTCACGAAAGGATTACTCCAGGACATGCTTTCCCACGAGCAGCTGGTCCTGTCAAATAAATAACCGCCGCGCTCCATTTGTGTCACCTGCCGATGTCTCACAGCCCGGCCGACCCCGGGACAGGGAGGGAGGGAGGGAGGGAAGCAGAAGCGGGGGGGGGGGGGGCTGCACTGCGGGGGGGGGGGCGCGGGAGCCAGCGTGAACTCACCCCAAGGCCGAGAGACGGTGCGCACACCTGTAATCCCAGCTCCTCAGGAGGCTGAGATCTGAGCATCGCGAATTAGAGCCAGCCCAGCCAGGAAAGTCCGGGACACTCTGTCTCCAATGAACAACCCAGAAAAGGCTGGATGTGGCATTGTGGCTCGAGTGGTAGAGCGCTCGCCTTGAGCACAAAGAGGCTCAGGCACAGCGCCCAGGCCCTGAGTTCAAGCCCCGGGAATGACAAGCAAAAAACGCCAGAGAGACAAAAGGCAGGGCTTTCTCTTCATTCTTTGCTGCTCTTCTTGCTTTCTCTTTTGTCTGGATCGTTCTGTCTCTGGGAGGACGAGGGGGGCACAGGAATGGGGGGCGCAGGGTGGACAAGGGCAGCCGTGGTCCCCACGGGACACGGTGTGGAGAATGACCTTTAACGGGGGGAGCGCGAGGGAAGGGGGGACGCGGCCTGACCACGGAGCCGCCACCCGCTGCGCGCCACCTTTACAAGGACGATCCAAACTGGAGGGAAAGTTCACTTCCCACGTCCCGCCACGCAGCTCCCCAGGGGAGATGCTCGCCACGCGCCTGCTGGAGCCCTGCGTCCCAGGCCGCTTCCCTCAGCTTCCACGGGAGAAGAATTATTCCAAGACGGGGGATGAGGGAGGGGAGCAGGAGGAGGAGGAGGAGGGGGAGGGGGAGGGGGAGATGGAGGAGGAGAAGGAGGGGGAGGAGGAGGAGGAAATGGAGGAGGAGGGGGAGGAGAAGGGGGAGATGGAGGAGGAGGGGGAGATGGAGGAGGAGGAGGAGGCGATGGAGGAGGAGGAGGAGGAGGGGAAGGAGGGGGAGGAGCAGGAGGAAATGGAGGAGGAGGAGGAGAGGGAGGAGGGGAGATGGAGGAGGAGGAGGGGGAGATGGAGGAGGGGGAGATGGAGGAGGAGGAGGAGGGAGAAATAAACAATGAAAATACCAGGGAGGCC
>NW_024871355.1:0-2500 GCF_019054845.1 Dipodomys spectabilis | reverse complement strand
CCGTGAGACTCTGATCTCCCATGAGCCACCAGAAAACCGGACGTGGTGCTGTGGCTCAAGGGGTAGGGCGCCAGCCTTGGGAAGAAAAGCTCAGGGGTGACACCCAGGCCCTGAGTTCGAGGCCAGGACCAACACACAAAAAAAGAAGGAAGGGAGGGAGGCAGGGAGGAAGGGAGGGAAGAAACAAACAGGAAGGGTGTGTTGATCAAAACAACAGCTCGTGGACCCTCGATGCCCCGCGACACCCCGGCCCCCCCAACACACGGGCCCAGGCCGCCCTGCGTGCCCTGTACCCTACATGTCGGGGGCCAGGGGGCTCCCGGCCCTGGAAGAGCTGGCGCCCCTCCAACATGGTGTCCAGAGCCCCCGTGGGGCCGGAGCTGAGACTGCTTCTAGGAGCCAGTGAACAATGGGGAGGGAAAGCCAGTTGGGGTCCCCGGGCTGGGAAGGGGCTGGGAATTGGGGTTCTGTCTCCGAGGGGGAGATCTAACACACGTCAGGGCTGAGACATGCGACCAATGAAAAGACTTGGTTCTTGCACGGGGGGGGGGGGGCAGCTCCCCAGGGGGACCCCCAGGATGGATGAGCTCATGAACACTCAGGAACCGTGACGGAAGCCTGGAACACTCCAGAAACGACGGCTCTGGGTGGGAAGGAGAGGAAAAACCCACCAAAAAATCCTCTAATCCTGGGGCGCGAAGGAGATTACAGCCGCCCCACGCGCCCACTGGGGCCAGGCCGGGCGGCCCCAGGCCCCCCCCCGCCCCGGGTGGGCAGAGCTCGCGGGGAAGGAAGCTCGCGGGGAATGGCCGCCTTCTGGCTGAGCCTCCACACATCTACCATGGCTGCCCGCGCGGTGCAGCTGAGTCACGCACCCATTGTCCTCCTGGCCTATCGGCAGGAAACAAGTGGACAGGCCACCGCCAAGGACAGGAAACCCAGCCTCCGTGGGCTGCCCCTGACTGGACCCGGCCTCAGGACAGAGAGAGAGAGAGAGAGCATGAGCCAGAGAGAAAAACAGAGAGAAATCAAGAGACGGCAGGGGCCTGTAGCGCACGCCTGTAATCCCTGCTACTCGGGAGGCTGAGATCTGAGGATCGTGGTTCGAAGCCAGCCCGGGCAGGAACGTCTGTGAGACTCTGATCTCCAATAAACCACTTAGAAAACTGAAGTGGCGCCGTGGCTCAAGTGGTAGAGCGCCAGCCTTGAGCCAAAAAGCTCAGGGACAGTGCCCAGGCCCCGAGTTCAAGCCCCAGGACTGGAAGCCATCGTCCACCAGACTCCACCGGACTCTACCGGACTCTGCATCTGGGCAGGGAGGCCGCAGAGGCTCTGAACCGGCCTCCCCCCCACCCCGCCCCCTCCTCACCCCTCCCGGCGTGGGCAGAGGGTGAAGTCAGCAAACGCCTCAGCTGTTACCGGAGCCGTCATTCTGACCCTCCTTCCATCCGGCTCCGAGCCGGGCCCGGCCCCAAACCCCAGGAGCCCGCCCGCGCCCCTCTGCATCGGCCCCGCGCTGGGCACCGCTGCCCACGTCCCCAGGAGCTCGCCTCCCACGAAGGGGGCAGAGCCGGCGCCCGCCAGCCAGCGCCAGCCCCCGCGGCCACGCGAGTCCCAGCAGCCACGCCAGACCCCGCGGCCACGCCAGCTCCTGCAGCCACGCGAGTCCCAGCGCCCACGCCAGACCCCGCGGCCACGCCAGTCCCCGCGGCCACGCGAGTCCCAGCGCCCACGCCAGACCCCGCGGCCACGCCAGTCCCCGCGGCCACGCGAGTCCCAGCGCCCACGCCAGACCCCGCGGCCACGCCAGTCCCCGCAGCCACGCGAGTCCCAGCGCCCACGCCAGACCCCGCGGCCACGCCAGTCCCCGCGGCCACGCGAGTCCCAGCAGCCAGCGCCAGACCCCGCGGCCACGTGAGACCCCGCCAGCCAGTGCCAGCCCCCACGGCCACACCAGACCCCGCAGCCACGCCAGCCCCTGCAGCCACGCGAGTCCCAGCGCCCACGCCAGCCCCCGCGGCCACACGAGACCCAGCGCCCACGCCAGCCCCCGCGGCCACACCAGCTCCTGCAGCCACGCGAGTCCCAGCGCCCACGCCAGCCCCCGCGGCCACACCAGCTCCTGCAGCCACGCGAGTCCCAGCGCCCACGCCAGACCCCGCGGCCACGCCAGCTCCTGCAGCCACGCGAGTCCCAGCGCCCACGCCAGCCCCCGCGGCCACGCCAGTCCCCGCGGCCACGCGAGTCCCAGAGGCCTCCTCTCCCCACGAGCCCTGTGCCCCACAGCCTCCCACACTGGGCGCTGACCACTCACCCCATGTCTGCCACCCGCACCCCCACAATGGCAAAACCTAACACAGATGGGACTTCACAAAGTGAGGGGCAGCTCAGGGGCAGAGGGGCTGAGGGAGAAAGGGCAGAGGGAGGGAGGGAGGAAGGAAGGGAAAGAGGGAGGGAGGGAGGGAGGGAGGGTGAGAGGGAGGGAGGGAGGAAGGAAGGG